>NC_138240.1:7837128-8079628 GCF_964197995.2 Scardinius erythrophthalmus | reverse complement strand
TTTTCAATAACTTCCTATTAGTTAACATTATAAGCAGTACATTTATTACAGTACCAATTAATTTTAGTTAAATTAAAATGAAAATGTTAGTTCATGTTAGCTCAGGACCATTAAATATTAATTTATAGGGACAACATTTGATTTTATTGATGTATTAGTGAGTTGCAATTAACATGAATTGAGTTTAATAAATGAATTAGAAGTACTTTTCATTGTTAGTGCATGTACTAATGTAGTTAACTAATGTTAACAAATGAAACCTTTTTGTAAAGTGTTACATTATCAGTCAATTGATGTGCTAATGCTGATATTAGCTGTTTATGTAAATGTGATTGTTGTGGAAATCGTCAAATCAACTTAACTAGCAGATTGATTGATTGATTTGATTGATTGATTGATTGATTGATTGATTGATTGATTTATTGATTGATTGATTTGATTGATTGATTGATTTGATTGATTGATTGATTGATTGATTGATTGATTGATTGATTGATTGATTGGATTGATTTGATTTGATTGATTGATTGATTGATTGATTTGATTGATTTATTTGATTGATTGATTGATTGATTGATTGATTGATTGATTGATTGATTGATTGATTGATTGATTGATTGATTGATTGATTGATTGATTGATTGATTGATTGATTGGTTGGTTGATTGGTTGGTTGGTTGGTTGATCTGTATCTTTGTATCCTGGCAGGCTGCTCAAAGAAAGCTTCGTCAGGCCAGCACCAATGTTAAACATTGGAACGTTCAGATGAACAGATTAATGCATCCTATTGGACCAGGAGGTATGTATATTAACTAATTTAGCCATATTTCAAGACACAAAACACATTTGTTTATGCTGCTTTCACAATCAATAAACTCCCTCTAACTTCCCTGTATTTTCTTGCCTTGTTTTCATGTAGAAAAAAGGGCCTCAGGAGGTGGGTCTTTTTCCAGCTTTCGCATCCCTTCACAGAAGGATCCAGGTCTACGTCTGAAGCAGAAACCGGATGACCAGGATGAGGAAAGCAAAGAAAACATGGAAAGCAGAGGAGGGTGTGAATCCGACAAGCGTTTGTCTACAAATGGAGACATGGACATACCTTAACACTGAGAAAAAAAAAATATATTTTTTCTTCTGAGGCTGTTAAGACTGATTTGAGTGAAAGGAGCCAAGAGCTCGTGCCGTTAAAACCGCCATGCTTTTTAATATTGTCATGATATGTTAATAGCTTGTTAAACAGTAATGTTTTGTACACTTACCATGTCACATGTTCTTAAAGTATTGTACTGTAGTTGTTAATTATCTAATTGAGCTTTATGTAGACTAAGACGTACACTGAATAAATATGCATTTTTCAAGATGCTTTATTGTGGTGAATTAAAAAAAAAGGAACTGGTGGAGTAATCATTAGCTTAAAAATCTGTTTATTTTAAATGAGACAAAAAGATTTGCAAATGCTCATGCATGTAAATGGGATTTCTTGTGAGGGAGGAACAAGTTGAAGAGCTGAAGCGTCTGTGGTTTTGAGGACTTCCTGCTTCTGCAGTCAGATAACAAAACCATGAAGACAACTGCATGGCACACACACATGTTCCTTACAGATAGATGTAGCTTAAAAAAGTAGGTTTTTGCTATTCTAAGGTATTGACCAAGTGTGCTTACACACACACACACACAGGAAATTTGGATTTGTAACGTAAACTAACATCTGGTACTCAAAGAATATTAATCTAAAAAACAAAACAGAAAAACAATAGGGTCCTCTCACCATCGGTGCTCGGGCCCTGAAGGCTTATGTGTAGAGAGTTATGGGTCAGTACATAAAATATAAGATATAAATGTCAAATCTGATATAAAAAACAGTGAGCTTAATATTGCACGCATGGGTTTGTAATGGTGTGAATAAAAAATAAATACTGCACAGACATTTTATAATGCATGAAGTGGAGATACTGCTGGATCGTTTTTAAAATTTAAAGTATAAAGCGTTGCCAATAATAGCCAATCAATCAGATGTTATTTTTCAAAGCTGATTTTACCGATGGTATCAGAACCAGTTTAGACTGGTGAAACAGAGACACCTGCTGTTTATCAATGGTTCTTGTGTTATGATACACCCGGGACACTAGATGGCGGTCAGAACCCCAGCAAACCACATTTTAACCCGGAAAAAATAACCTGGAACAGAAGCTGTCTCGAAAGAGCTTCTAAGTGCAGAGAAAGCGGTGGAAATGGCTTCACGCCTGAGCCGAATCTGGCCCACCCTGTCCCGGGTTCGTTTGAGCTCGGCGCTCGGGAGCCGCTGTGTGTCACAGACGCCGAAGTCCAGCGCGTCCGGCGCGGCGGTTACATCTGATCTGCAGTCCTTATCTCCGGCGGCTCAGGACAGTCATGGACACGCAGAGGTCAGCCCGTTTGACAAGGTAAGACGAACACAAACACATGTGTATGATGCATGGGAGCTTGAGTAATGTTAAGCGGCTCACTAAAGTCTTAGGCTAAACTGTCTGAAGTTTGACCTAACGTTACCTGTTCATGTTTAGTGCTACACTGTGCACTGCATGATCTCAAGTCCAGTTTCTCTATTGTGTCTATTGTTATGTGCTTTGTATTATGTTTGTACAATTTTTTTGGTGCAATCATTATTCTATTCTATTCTATTCTGTCCTATTCTTTTCTATTCTGTTAAGCTGTCATAGTCTTCCTGCTGTGATTGCAATGTCATATTGCAAATCCTAATTTTACTATAAAAGCTTTGTGTTGATAAACAATTGTTAACTTGTTTATGTCCATAAATGCAGGTTTATAAATTGTAAATGTTTATCTGTGTCTTTTCAGAATCCAGATTTCCATGGCTTCCATCATTCTGACTCATTTGTGGATGAATGGAACATGAGATTGGCCTTTTTCTTTGGCATTTCTGTGGCCATTGTAGTTGGAGGCACTTTCATCCACTATTTACCAGATCACGGGTAAGTGCATGAATAAACTGACTAAATTTTGCACAGAATCCAGTGATTGACCAATCAGGATCCAACATCCATAACATACAGTGCATCTCTATTGTAGATGTTTAGTAAAAACGTTTGAGCCAGAGACTATCTAATCTGTTTGAAGAGGAGCGTGATAATATTCTTGATGACTTTGTGTTGTATTAGTTTAAAAGATTTCAGACAACTAGACATAAGATGAAGCCCCCCCCCCCCCAAAAAAAAAGTTAATGTTAAAGAAAAAAGAAAAAGTTAAAGAAAATGTGCTCCTTATATGTCATTGCAATTGTACTCTATTTCTATTTTGACCTTCCTCAATTGGCAGTAGCGGCCTTTGCTATGTTTCACTTGAAATAGGCCTCGCAGAAGAAGGGGGCTCCGCTTGCTGTCGAAAAAGAGCCCCTTCCCCTGCCATCACGCAGCGCGCACACACACCAGGGGTGAAAATTAACTGGGGCTTGGGGCAAAAACTCCACTAAAATTAATAAAAATGCTTCCAAAAACCAAGATATGGTGCAAAAATAAGTCTATGTATAAGGTCTTGTTTGTAATATTTATAACCAATATCACAAGAGCAAACGTGCCGTTTTCCATAATATCAGCACGTTTGGAAATGTGATTTTGATTTTTTACAATAATTCAATGAACAATAACTTAATAGTCTATTAGGTGACTTACAGTACTGTGCAAAAGTCTTAGGCATGTTAATACCAATAACCAATAGAAATTGGTTTCTTCAAGCATCTCGGAGATGTTCCCGCAGTTCTTCTGGATTTAGTCTGTCTCAGTTTTTTCTGTTTCTTCATGTAATCACGGACGGACTCGATGATGGTGAGATCAGATCCTGGCTGTTGTCAGACTCCTTGTGCATACAGAAATCTCACTGGATTATTACAATGAATGGCAAAAAGAATGTTTGGAAATGTAAACTGATATTTCCTACTGACACACTACAGCAAAAGATATAAATAACTGACTTAAAACCATTTTTTGGGGGATTAACATGCCTAAAGGCCCGTTCACACCAAGCACGAAACTATAAAGATAACGATAAAGATAACTATATATGCGTCCACACCAACGACCGATAACGGTCTTTTTATTCTAAGCACGCGCGCGCCCGGATGATCCAGATCCATTTTAAATGCGCGAGACCTTTAAATTAGAATGGATTCTGATTGGCTGTCAGTGTTTTATCGTTCGACAGCTGGGAAAAAAAATCGTTCTGAAAGTGATCCCAACGATATCGTTCCTCATATCTTTATCGTTATAGTTGTGGTGTGAACTCTGTTATTCTTTAATATGGAGAACGATTTTTAGAATTATATCTTTATCGTTATCTTTATAGTTATCGTCCTTGGTGTGAACGGGCCTTAAGACTTTTGCACAGTACTGTATATTTTGCCAATGAATTTTGTCTCTGAGCAACAGAGTTTCAGTTTCATTACTGAATGAATCTGCGTTTTTGAACAAATCAATTTAATGAATGACTAAATGACTCACTCAGTCACTTCTGCTTTGTTCCTGAATGAATCAGCCATTTTGAAGGAATCGATGGGGGCTCTGACTCTGAATTGCAAAGGCTCTGTTAATTTGCTGATAATTGGGTTCACCTCCAAGAGTGTATTTTTTTTTTCCCCAATGTTTTATTTCTTCTGAAGCAATAATGGTTTTCCATTTCTTTTAATCATAATAAACATGATCTGTCTCTCTCTGTCTTCTGTTTTTCTGCTCCAGCATGAGGCAGTGGGCTCGTCGGGAAGCCGAAAGGTTGATCAAACAGCGGGAAGCTGAAGGTCTTCCCCTCATGACTGAAAACTATTACGATCCAAGCACGATTGTTCTCCCATCGTCTGGAGAGGACTAGACAACATTTTGTCAATAATTATCCTGTTAATTTGTGTTGATTGTACATTTGACTCTCCTCAACTATATTATAATAAAAATGTAAAAAAAAGTTATAATACAGTAGTATGTGATATTTTCAAATTGTGGTGAGTTGGTATATCTAATACTTGAAAATGAATTATACTGTAGAATTAACAGTTTGTTTGCAAACATATGGGTGTATTAATAAAGTTGAGTGTTAATGTATGTTGTTTTATGTAATGATTATTGTTTTATAGATTGCACTATGAACAGTGTGTAAGGTGAAGTATTAGAGAGAGCCAACGTATTTATATGATGTACAAAACAACTGAAAGTAGGTGTTTTGTGGTGCAGTTTTATACATATAAATTCCGAAAACATAAGAAACCAGGATGTGGATAAGTCAGGAAGATGAATAGTAATTTTAGTTTCTTTCCAACTGTTATTTATTTAGTAATGTATTCATCTGTAGCTTTATTTCTATTTTCTGTTTTCGTAAGAAATTAGTATGGTGAATGATGATGTTTTTTAAAAAAAGTAAATAATAATAATAAAAAAAGCTTTTAAATTAACGAATCAAACAAATAAAATGGGAAAACGGCGACGAGGAAAGTCAATTTAACGGTAACCTCATCAGTAGTATCCTCAAAAATTACACTGTTTCCAGAATATATAATATTTTTATTATTGGTTAAATAACGTTTTAGAGAAGAACTAAAAAGTCGAAAGATATGTTGCTGTTCTTCTGCTTTTGGACGTCTCTGCCTCTTGATTGGTAGAAACGATCGTGAATGGGCGTGTCTTAGCGGCGTGGCACTGTCTGCGGGGCGGGGCCTTGGGGTCGTACAGGAAAAGAAAGAAAGCGAGGACATCTGTAACGAAAACGGTAAATACGCATACAAAAACACCTCTGGTACTTACAATCGATATGTTCATTAATTTCCCATACGTTCTAGGGCCAATACTGCCGAGTAGCCTTTTTTAAAACCACTCCATTGAGTAAAATTATGCCTTTTATATGCGGCTAGCTCAGTGCTAATAGGCTAAGTGTGATGATGACGGAAACGGACGAACAACAAGATGCCGAACATGAGTTTATAATCGTATTAAAGTCCGATTATCAAGACCGTAAGACGTCTGGAAAGGCTAATACAAGTGTTGATTTGTGGATCCAGTCGAATCCAAGCCAAATTGTGCTAATGCTACACTTATTAGGGCGTGAGATGAGGCGTCCCAGTTAGCACAGGGAGTAAACCGGGGACTGATCCATTTGGCTCAGACATGCGGCTGTTATAATTATCACCATCTTTAGTTTATTCTCCAACATAACAGCCAGCACTTTAATCGTCTGTTTTATCCCGCATTAAGGCTCCAGTCTCGTTGAATCAGTGCTTGACTCAATGTTAATCTACAAAAGGTTACTTGAGTGACTATAGGTTGACCTGACTACAGTCAGCTGTTTTAATGGTAGATCTAATACGATGTGTGTCACAGATTTTGGCTTGTATTGTACACTTGTATTGATCAGTGAATTGAGTAGGGTGCGGTGTGTGTGTGTGTGTGTGTGTGAGAAGAGATTGATGCTGCAGTGCTATAATAACATAAGAACCCAGTGTGCAGATTGATGAGTGTACTGAAATATGAATATAGGCGTACCTAATGAGCCCATGTACTATATAAGCTCACGTTGATTTATTTTGAAATATAAAACAGGCAAAGCATGAGATAAATTATTTGTTTATTTTACTCAAAGAAATCTATTTTTCTTAATAAATACATGCAATCTGATATTATTACAGGGCTCAACACTAAGGATTTTTCTACAGGCCTGATCAGGCCAGTGGTTCAAATTTTTACTTGCACAGCCAAAATAAAATACAAATATTTTTTGTAACTTTATATTCTAATAAATTATTTTTTAGATACCAATGAAATTTCACAATTCTCATATCTACATAAAAGATATAGATTAATTCAAATTAAACACAAACGTGTTTAATAATACATATTTCTTACTCAAAGCACTTAAAGAAGCTGTTTTCTTAGTATCCAGTAATGAAACTGGTTGATGAATGAATGCAATCTGAATATTTGAAAACATGGATTTCACAAGAATATGGAGTTGCCAATAGAACAACAAAATGTAATAAAAATATTTGTAACCACATTAAGTAAATATTTAATAGGCTTCTTTATAAAAGATGCTCATGCTCTGTAATTATAATTTATAAATATAACTTTTTTTGTCAAGTTGGTGTATAGGAATAGAAATAGAAAGCCCACTTAGACATTAATTTAATTAATTGAGCTTACATCACATGCTTTTAATTTATGAACTTGTCTTTACCCACTTTTCATTTTCATTTTGGGGACAAAATTATAGCAACTTAGCAAGTGATGATAGGTTATTGTTGAATGGATGCTCAGGAATGTCAAATTCCAGAACTGTAATCCATTGTTCATTTCTATCATGATTAAATATGTTGGTTAGGCTAATACATGTTTTAATAACATGTGAAGTATATACATAAATCATAGTGGGCTTATTTGTAACACAGGTGGCTTTAAATGGTACCATGTTCATTTTAAGCCCACTTTAAAATTTCCACTTGCCTCCTGTAATTATTGGCTGATCTTTCCATTTTGTGTGACAGATGGCTGCAATTCGCAAGAAGCTTGTAATTGTTGGAGATGGAGCATGTGGAAAGACGTGTTTACTCATTGTATTCAGTAAAGACCAGTTTCCTGAGGTCTACGTACCCACAGTGTTCGAGAACTATGTTGCTGATATTGAGGTGGATGGCAAGCAGGTGAGATTGTCTTCTAACATCAAACTATTACAGAACATGTGTTTCTTCTAGAGCAGTTTGAACTTGTATGCAGTTTATTTGAAACCAATGGAGTTTATTCTGAGTCCACAATGAGTAATTGTCTTATGCTGTTGTTGGAAGACAAACTTAAATTATAATATACATACATTTATATAACATTAGAGAAATATAGTTCAAATATACAATAAATAACACGCAATACCGTTAAAAAGCTTGGGGTTAGTAAGATTTCCAATGCTCTTATGCTCACCAAGGCTGCATTTATCATTAAAAACAGTAATATTGTGAAATATTATTACAATTCAAAATAACAGTTTTCTATTTTAATATATTTTAAAATTGAGTGATTTATTCCTGTGATGCAAAGCTGAATTTTCAGCATCATTACTCCAGTCTTCAGTGTCACATGACCCTTCAGAAATCATTCTAATATGCTGATTTGATGCTCAAGAAACATTTCTTACTATTAGCAATGTTGAAAACAACTTAATATTTCTGTGGAAACTGAGGATCCAGGATTATTTGATGAAAAGGAACAGTATCTATTTGAAATAGAAATCTTATGTGACATTATAAATGTCTTTACTGTCATTTTTGATCAATTTAATGCATCCTTGCTAAATAAAAGTATTAATTTCTTTAGAAAAATCTTATTGACCCCAAACCTTTGAATGGTAGTGTAATTTAATTCTAAATAAAAACGGAATAATTCTTGAACTTTTTACACAAATTGTAATGCTGATAATATAATTTGTAATCATTTTGTTGTCAGGTGGAACTGGCTCTATGGGATACAGCTGGACAAGAGGACTATGACAGGCTGCGGCCCCTGTCCTACCCAGACACTGATGTCATCCTCATGTGCTTTTCCATAGACAGCCCTGACAGTTTGGGTGAGAGAATCCGTCTCTACCAGCCTTTAATATGAATTATAATCAATACTTTGAGACTATATGGATTTACTAAGACCAAATTGCTGTGGTCACTGTATTGAAAACCTTGTTCTGTTCACACAGAGAATATCCCAGAAAAATGGACGCCAGAGGTAAAACATTTCTGTCCAAATGTTCCAATAATTCTGGTGGGTAATAAAAAAGATTTACGGAATGATGATCACACTCGACGGGAGCTGCTGAAGATGAAACAGGTGTGTGAGCACGTTCTACTCTAAACTTATACTGATTTTTAGTTGGAAATAACATAAAAGTTAGGTGACACAAAAATAATGGAACTAATGGTTGTGTTTCAATGTTATTATATTGTATTTAGAGATAATGAAGTATACTAATGCCCTTTCAATGCTTTCTTCCTTGAACAGGAACCAGTTAAACCAGAAGAAGGGCGAGACATGGCTAATCGCATCAATGCCTTCGGCTACCTCGAGTGTTCAGCTAAAACTAAGGATGGCGTGAGGGAAGTGTTCGAAATGGCCACAAGAGCGGCGCTCCAAGCCAAAAAACGTGGCAAAAAGAATGCCTGCGCTTTGCTATAGAGAACGAGAGACGAAAAGAAAGAACGAGGGAGGGAAAGGGGTAACCAAACTAGGCCAAGGAAAATGAAAGAGCTATAAACGTTCGCAAATAGAGGGAAGAAACACCCCTAGTGTTAATTATGTACTCGGGGGGGTCCGGGAGGGTCATTTTCAATCCAGGCCAAAGGAAACTACAGAAGATAGTAGGGACAACTGCACCGGCAAAAAAAGGGACTTAAACATTTTTATGGCCATCGGTCCTTTTTCAAATCAAGATTAGATGACCTTTAAGCCTTCAGACTGATCACAAGCATAGGGTAAATAACGATTGACGTGGTTTCACAGTGGCTCACAATCACCGATTGCTTTAGGGGTGGGATTACTAGTGATGTATTCTTTGGCCCATAGCACATCTTCTGATTTGAAGATCAGCACTGTAAGCAAGAACAGAAACAAACAACTTGGTCTAAAAAGATTCCTTTTTTGGCACTAAGTGCATTATTCAGGGTGTAAAAGGCATTAGTTAGTACTCTACATCATGTGTGCTACATGTCAAGCAGGGAGTTGTTTTTTTGGATCAAGATATTGGCCACATAACGTAATACTCCCATGATGCCCTTTGTAAACCTCCCAGGAACCCAGTGCCGTCTTATGTAAATCATTCATGCCTGTCCTACGTACTATTTTCTTTTTAATGATCTTTTTTTTCCTACATTAACATGCTAATATCGTTGGTTAACACAACTGGTTCCTCTGTGCCCTCCTGTCCTGTCGCAAAATTGACGGTTTAGTCACTGGTTTAAAATAGCTGAAAGTAGTGGTAGTCTTACAATTCTTTATTCCAATAAGATTTAAATATATCTTGTACTTTTTTGCCATTTGCCTATAAAAGTCGAAGTAAGATGCGTTAAGCAATGATCATACTAATTCACCTTTTTTTGTGAGTATTTTCTGTGCTTGCTCATGTATTATAGTTAAAAAAGAAGAAGAAACTTTGGGTTTATCAGCCCTTGTGGAGCTCAAAGCAGAACTGCAGCTCTGTATGTTGACTGTCAAGACACTGTTCGATTTTGGCAATATTTTATAATAGGTGACAGTAACTTCATTTTTCCCCATATTCCTCTTTGCCTGCGTGACAGGCTTTTATTTGGTGTGCAGAAATAAAAGTAATATTTATCTCACTGTGTAAATGAGAAACTCCCTCCATTTCACTCCCATTTGTTTTCTTTTTCTCCTGTACTGTATGTTTTCATATTTTTTTTTGTGAAATTCTACTGGCTTATACTATATCTTTTTTGCGTATTTTACAAATTCTAGTATCTTAGAATTGAAACGTTTTAAAAGAAATAAAGAAGGAAAAATGTAGCGAAATGTGATTTTGAAAGAGCTGTTTAATGCCATATTATTAAATGCAAGTAATTCCAGAAGAGATTCTGCATTTCATTCTAAGAAAAAAAGAGCCTTCGATGCATCAATTATCTTTTGTATACCAGTGCATCTTTGGATTTCCACAGACTCGTTTGAAATGTATTGGAAAAAATAAATTCTTATAGGGTAATTTTTCTTGGGTCTTTATTTTGTCTGTTCTCCAGTTGATGTTTTGCGTAAAATACCTCATGTCTTCACTAGCTAGATGTGGTCTTCAGTAAACGAGTACACATGCTGACAATGTTAGGAGTTAAAAGCAGAGGTAGATAAAATAAATAATCCCAATCTTTTGCAAGTTGACCAGTTGCACATCACCAGTCAGTCTTTATAGTGATCTGTGCAATCCAGCCACAAATTCGTGATAATAGGGCTCTGAAATGAGAGGAAACGCAAGTTATAGTTTTTCTCATCATAAATGGCATGCTATCAAATTCTACCTGGTGATCTGACACCAAACCTGAGTCTGGCTCAATGATGGCGTGTCTGATGAGGAAGTCCAGAACCACCATGGCACAGTTTGGCTTAAACTCCTCACTGACTAGGAGATCTTTCACCTGAGAACAACATATCAGACAGGGGAGAATGGGGGGTAAGATGTGCCACCCTGTATAATCTAGGAAACTCCACACATTTTGTCATTATATAGAAACATCCCTTCAAATACAGCGATAAAACAGAGTATTTTCTATGCTGAAATATTTTTTTTGCATGCAATTTACTACCTGTAAAATGACATCTACCTATGTCAAAGCAAACCTCTATGTCAGCTACTCTTATATTAAATACATCACATAGCATTTAAGCCTAAAATCAATGGGATGCCTTTACCTTCTCGATTGGATAGTAGTAAAATGCTTGCACTTCTCCGTCTCCAATATGAGGCTGAAAATTGAGAGGCAGCTCTAAATCAAAGACAAACTGACACTCAGGAAATATTCCTTCGTCATCTTCGTAGGTGTAGCTACAGAGACAGAGGGAAGCATGAATTGAAGATTCAAGATTGCAGAACGTCTTTCAATTTAGCTAAACATAGTAAACGGTTTCCAGGCAGAAATCATGCCTGCGACAACAGGCGTTCATGCCTTTGATCACAGTGACATCTTCCAGACTTGAATTCTGGTCATCTTCCCTTGGGCGCTTGCAATATTTCTCTGGAAGCCTGCCAGTTGGAGGCTATTTCTGGCTATTTAAGCAGTCTCTTTTGCAAGAGAGTTGAGAGAGTTTATATCTACCCTGGTATCTGGGAAAGGTTTTGAATAGGAAAAAACAGTAACATGCATCTTTAATCTTAAAAAAGTCATCAGTTACCAATAGCTTTTTTGCTTCATAAAAGGTTCTAAATTATTTTCAAAGACCCAAGTGTAGTCGGATAGAAAAAAAAGAAAAAGAAAGGATTATGCACCTCACAGTTCCCACGGGACGCGCTTGCTCTGCCAGGCCTGGAGGGATGCAGGCCTCCTCTCCACACTCTTTTACCAGTGTATGCCTTACACTACAGCCTGCTGCCAGTCCTCCAGCCGCCTGAATGATAAACCAAATCCTTTATAAATCAACCCAATTAAATCAAAATTGGAGATTTGTGGTCAAACTTCGAGGTCATCTATAGTAGTAATTTATATAGCATATAATTACAATTTTGCAGTCTTTGTTTAAATATTAAAAACTTTATACACTAACGTTCAAAAGTTTGGGGTCGGTAAGATTTATTGTTTATTAAAAGTCTCTTATGATCACCAAAACTGCATTTGATTAAAAAAAATGACAGTAAAAACTGTAATATTGTGAAATAATATTACAATTTAACCCTCTGGTACAGTACTGTTCAAAAATGACCGAATTCTTTTTTTTATTTCAATGAAATGGTTGTACTAAATAGGTCACCAGCTGGAGTGCCCTTGAGAGCCACCAGAGGGCACTCCACATCAGATTATTGTCATTCCCTCACAAATTACATTTCCCATAACTCACTGCCCGGACTTTTCATCCATTATCAGATTCACCTGTATCTCATTATCTTCTTAAGGTCACCCCATATAAGCCTGGTTCACCCTATCACTGTGAAGTTTTGTATGTTGTTGCGCTGCATTTCTGAGCATTCTCCCTGGATTCATTGTCTCTTGGTTCTTGGATTTTTGCCTGTTTCTTGGATTCCCTTTTTGCCTCTGACCCCAGCCTGTTTGTTTGTTTGGACTGCCTTCCTGTGCTTGACTCTTTGCCTGTGTTTGATTACGATTGTGGATTACTCTAATAAACTGCATTTGGATCCTCAACCTTGTCTCGGAGCAGTTCGTAACAATATATTAGCTTGATAATGTTTTTTATTTAATATTTTTTGGTACTAAATTGTATTTAAGCAGTAGTTATAATACATTTATTCACGTTTTGAGCATGGACCTGAAATTTCTTGTTCCAAATTAAAACTGTCATAAATCATGAATGCGTTGGAGCACATACTTAAGTTTGGTCTATTTCTAAAGACGACCCTTGGCAGATTATTGCTGAAGTGAAACAAGTTTTAAAAAGTGAACTTGAACTTGAAATTAATTTTTTTCAAATACCATTTTCAATTTTATATTAAATAATTATTTTCCAAAATCAAAACCATAAAACGTAAACAAGTTGTGTTCCAAATTTGAGGTTGATATCTCAAAAAAAGTAGCTTTCAGTAAGATTTTGTTTGGCCGCAGGTAGAAAACGTTTCCAATAGATGAAATTCGCCTCCCATTCATTTCCAATGCGGTAATTTTTGACTGCAAACAATACAAGTGTGTGAATATCTTTTTCAGAACCTTTTAACCATCCATGATTTTTTTTATGTTCACAAAGCAAGTGTCAAAACCTTTACCAAGTTTTGTACCATTCTGAAAAATGAAGAAAAAAAACATTACATTTTTTATGTACAAAATTACCGAACAGCACCAGAGGGTTAAAATAATGGTTTTATATATATTTGATATATATTATATATATTTTTGTGCTTTTCAGCGTTATTACTCCAGTCTTCAGTGTCACATGATGCTTCAGAATTCCAATATGCTGATTTGGTGCTGAAGAAATATTTCTAATTATTATCAATGTTGAAAACTGTTTCAGTATTCTTTGATAAACAATTCAGAACAGCATTTATTTAAAACAAAAAAACTTTGTAACATTATAAGTAAAGTAATACAGTCACTTATGATCAGTTTAATACATCCTTGCTGAATAAAACTATTCATTTCTTCTTTAAAAAAAATAAAAAATATTACTGACCCCAAAAGTTTAAACAGAAGTGTATGTTTGAGAGGTCAAACTTCTTGCTCAACCAATGTTGTTAGTTTGGTGTAGCACTACTTGTAATGAACTGATTAATTAGTGTATTAATAAATCACCATGTTGTCCAGTCGTCCTGGATACGTCTGTTTGGTCAGAGATCGTCGTGCCAGCCACATATTAAGATTGCCACTTGAATCCCGAGTGTAGCCATTGACATGGACACCGTACCGTTTCACTCCAAACAGACCTGTGTTTGACCATTATTTATAAACAGCTATAAGTGTCACTTGGTCTGTGACAAAATAGAAGCATGAAATGAATATTTTATTAACATACTTGTAGCTGCTCTCTCCATATACATCAGCGGAGGATCGCAATACCTGGGCATCACAGCGTATTGCTGAAAAGAAATGCACTCTGATAAATATAAAAGAATCAGTGTCTGACATTATTAAACAAGGAAAAGAAATGCTACTAGTGAATTATTCTGGAGCTTTTTATTTAAAGTGCCCCATTATGCTTTTTCAGATATTAACTGTCATGCAGTGTGTAATATAGTTGTTTGTGAATGTAAAAGGTCTGCAAAGTTTCAAAGATCGAAGTGCACGATAAATAGTTATTGTCTCCCAAAAGAAAGATCTGATTCTGAACTGAAAATCGAAAACGTGTCTGCAGTAATTAGTCTTACTTCCTTCTTGAACCTGCGTAGGTTTGTAACAAATTTGCTAAATAATTGCCTATGGTGTTCATTGGCTGCTCGAGACAAACAAAGTCTACTTTGACCCACACTCAAACACTGTAGTTGTAGCTGAGGCCTGGAAGAGTTTGGTAACCCCAGGCTGGGCCTGTAATTCAGATATGATAATGGGCATTTCGTTTCTGACACAAGATCTAAGTGGTAGACCAATCACAACAAACAGGGCCATCTGACCAATCAGAGCAGAGTTGGCTCTCGGAAAAGGAGGGGTTTAGAGAGACAGAATCCTTCATCAAACCATTTCAGACACTGTGAGAAAAGAGGTGATGCTGCTATGTACATAATGAGAAAATAACGTTTTTTGACCTAGGATCCATGTAAACATATTGTAGGAGACCTTTAAAATAGCATAATAGGGACACTTTAACATCTTTTTTTTTCATGTAAATTGATGTCATGATGTGTTTTGTTATATGATAGTGGAAGCCCTTGAAACTCAAGTATTGCTCATTATTTCTGACACTGGAACAAATTGAAACAAATGCTTAAATAGTAAGGGTGAAGATGGGTAACTATCAGATATGTCTCACCTCATCTCTCCAGCCTATTAGACAGGTGAATGATGCCTCTCTCCTCAGCTCCTGCAAGACCTCATCCACAGCCACTGATCTGCTCTCAAAAGTGTCAACACTGGAGCAGAAGGTTATAGAGCTCCCATAAGGTTTGAAGACAGAAGGAAAACGACCAAGAGTTGATGCTACTTTTGGGGAAATCCATCCAACCTGTTCTCCAGCCACCTCAAAACGTAGACAGCTCTCTAAACTAGAACCTGGAATAAAATAATGCACTGATGTCAAGTAAATAAATGCATGTAATAAATGTACAAAAAACAGTAATAACACAGTAATACATTATTTTCCTTGCACCTTGAATACAGGCAAGTATACAGAACTTTAAAAAAGTGTTGATATATATCTAAAAAATTACAAATATAATTATGTTTTACTAATTGCTCATCATCTTTGTCAGTATAAATTGATTTTTCGAAGTATTTTACAGATAAAAACAAAACAAAACAAGACCAACCCATACATGACTTGTCCATTCACACTGGATCACATGCAAATGTATTGTTCTGTCAATTTATTTCCCCACCTGGTAAATGAAAGTTATTCATTCGACGCAGGAGTTGTAGCATTTTCTCCGACCACGAAGTCATTTGTCGATTTCACACGTATAACAGTTAATTATCCGTTCAGAAACCGTGATTTATGATATTGGGGGATTTGTGCTTGTCGTTGACATGCTGTCACACACCCACGGGCTTCATGCTCGCCTCCATTGTTGCATTTCCTGTTGATGTGAGCCCTGATTGGGTGGCAGGTACCATTGATCTGCGCGCTGATTGGTTGAAGCTCTATGACGAGCGTTGCTCATAGGTGTTCCTCCACTAGAGGGCGAAGGTAGATAAAAACAAAGGCCACTTGTAATGTTACTGGACTAAATTACTTTGTAACGAAGGATGAAGCTGACCAGACATAAAGAAGTCATGTTAGTTCTCCATATACAGTGCTAAACGGTTTATTGTCCACATGTTATTATGTGGAAATTGCACCTACTGTGAATTGGGTCATTAGAAAGTTTATGAGTTCACATCACATCATGTAATCTTTAAGTGAAATACTTTGTGCTTGCTGTCCATCATGAAGTGTTTGATACAATAGACGTAAATAGATACAGATGAAGATGAGGTGAAAGTGTAACAGCAATGAGGTAAGCATCGATTTACATACACTTCTGTTGTGATTGGCAGTATTATGAACATGCTCATTCGTGCTCAACTCTATTTAAAATTAAAATGTGACAATTGATAACCGCAATTTGAGTAAAATAACCTTATGAATGACAAAATATATCATGACCCATTACATTTTCACTCATCTTTGGGTCTTCACGTTGATTGCACTAGGCTCCCTCAACAAAACAGTGAAATGTTAACCATAATTTCCAACAAAATAGCTACTATACATACGAAAGTAATTTATTGTTACTACCAGTGCCAGAAATTAGGTTTATTATTTTTATTATTAATAATAATTTAATATTAAAGGTTAATATTTGCCCCCTGGAATGAATTTAAAAATAACACTTTCTAGACTTGATAATCATATACAATCAACAATTGAATGTTAGATAACAATTGATTTAACTGATTTATACACATTGTAAGTATAATAGGGGGATTTGTATAACTTTCAGTGGCATTTTTCCCTTAAGCTGTGTATCATCTCCATACTAAGGCAAAGATGCATTAGAGACAGTGGACTCGACATACAGTCATGCTTTTGTTCGACTGACTGTGTTCAACTTTAACCAAACACTGACAAAGAGATCCAATACAGAGACAGATAAGGAGAGAGAGGGACAACAAAAATATTGGTTGCATTACACTTGCTGTAATCTGCACCACAATCTTGGGGTCGAGTCTCCATCTGAGCACTAAAAATATACACGCAGTAATCACTGTTGTTAGAGAGGACGGAGATGTATCTAGTTGTAGGCGTTTTTTTAATGAGTCAAGAAAAAAGCAAACTGTTCCAAAACACACAGCTAGAGAAGAGATAAACAGAAGAGATACATTTCTTTATGTGTTGCTATCTATCTATCTATCTATCTATCTATCTATCTATCTATCTATCTATCTATCTATCTATCTATCTATCTATCTATCTATCTATTTTTCTATCTATCTGTCTATCTATCTATCTATCTATCATTCTATTTTTCTATCTATCTATCTATCTATCTATCTATCTATCTATCTATCTATCTATCTATCTATCTATCTATCTATCTATCTATCTATCTATCATTCTGTTTTTCTATCTATCTATCTATCTATCTATCTATCTATCTATCTATCTATCTATCTATCTATCTATCTATCTATCTATCTATCTATCTATCTATCTATCTATCTATCTATCTATCATTCTGTTTTTCTATCTATCTATCTATCTATCTATCTATCTATCTATCTATCTATCTATCTATCTATCTATCTATCTATCTATCTATCTATCTATCTATCTATCTATCTGTTTTTCTATCTATCTATCTATCTATCTATCTATCTATCTATCTATCTATCTATCTATCTATCTATCTATCTATCTATCTATTTTTCTATCTATCTGTCTATCTATCTATCTATCTATCATTCTATTTTTCTATCTATCTATCTATCTATCTATCTATCTATCTATCTATCTATCTATCTATCTATCTATCTATCTATCTATCTATCTATCATTCTGTTTTTCTATCTATCTATCTATCTATCTATCTATCTATCTATCTATCTATCTATCTATCTATCTATCTATCTATCTATCTATCTATCTGTTTTTCTATCTATCTATCTATCTATCTATCTATCTATCTATCTATCTATCTATCTATCTATCTATCTATCTATCTATCTATCTATCTATCTATCTATCTATCATTCTGTTTTTCTATCTATCTATCTATCTATCTATCTATCTATCTATCTATCTATCTATCTATCTATCTATCTATCTATCTATCTATCTATCTATCTATCTATCTATCTATCTATCTATCTATCTATCTATCTATCTATCTATCTATCTGTTTTTCTATCTATCTATCTATCTATCTATCTATCTATCTATCTATCTATCTATCTATCTATCTATCTATCTATCTATCTATCTATCATTCTGTTTTTCTATCTATCTATCTATCTATCTATCTATCTATCTATCTATCTATCTATCTATCTATCTATCTATCTATCTATCTATCTATCTATCTATCTATCTATCTATCTATCTGTTTTTCTATCTATCTATCTATCTATCTATCTATCTATCTATCTATCTATCTATCTATCTATCTATATCTATCTATCTATCTATCTATCTATCTATCTATCTATCTATCTATCTATCTATCATTCTGTTTTTCTATCTATCTATCTATCTATCTATCTATCTATCTATCTATCTATCTATCTATCTATCTATCTATCTATCTGTTTTTCTATCTATCTATCTATCTATCTATCTATCTATCTATCTATCTATCTATATCTATCTATCTATCTATCTATCTATCTATCTATCTATCTATCATTCTGTTTTTCTATCTATCTATCTATCTATCTATCTATCTATCTATCTATCTATCTATCTATCTATCTATCTATCTATCTATCTATCTATCTATCTGTTTTTCTATCTATCTATCTATCTATCTATCTATCTATCTATCTATCTATCTATCTATCTATCTATCTATCTATCTATCTATCTATCTATCTATCTGTTTTTCTATCTATCTATCTATCTATCTATCTATCTATCTATCTATCTATCTATCTATCTATCTATCTATCTATCTATCTATCTATATCTATCTATCTATCTATCTATCTATCTATCTATCTATCTATCTATCATTCTGTTTTTCTATCTATCTATCTATCTATCTATCTATCTATCTATCTATCTATCTATCTATCTATCTATCTATCTATCTATCTATCTATCTATCTATCTATCTATCTATCTATCTGTTTTTCTATCTATCTATCTATCTATCTATCTATCTATCTATCTATCTATCTATCTATCTATCTATCTATCTATCTATCTATCTATCTATCTATCTATCTATCTATCTATCTATCTATCTATCTATCTAAATGTTTTTCATTGTCTACTACAGTATGAGTTCTCTAAACAGTCTGGGCAGTATTTATCATGTTCTCGACAGGCTTGGCTCCAGCCAAGTGTGTGGACGGATGGGGAATTCTAGGAAAAAGTAAACACTGATTCTCAAGTTGTCATGAAGAATATGAACACATTAGACTGTTTGCTGTCTGAGGTCGGCTTAGTTCAATTGTATATCAAACCATATTTTTGGAATTGTCTTCATATAGTCTCATTCCAGAAATGGACCACAGCTGAAGGATGGTGCTAAAACGATTTCTGCGTTATTTGTTTGATACATTTATATCTGGTATAACCTGTTTTTGGTCAGACTCTGAGCAGATGTACGAGGTAAACCCGGGGACAGGAAGATGTGGGTGGTGTGTTTACCTGTTTAAAATGATTGTTTGTCTTCACAAACATTCAGAGTTTTTATTTTTGAATGAAAGACAGGAAGCTCAGGGCATGTCTAATGGGGGAGTATTACATCCAATTGCCTAATACTTTTCAGTGTGGGAGGCAAAAATAAAGAAAGGCTATAACAAACTGGGGTGTAGGAGATGCAAACAGAATTAAGTAGAACTAATTGACTTATTTGTCCCAGCCTGCTCTAAACACATTTTATATAATCACAACAGGCTTACACTTGTGTGCTAATGCTGTGTTAGCTAACACATATTACGGTCCAGATTCTGAAAAGCCTTTATTCTGACAAAAGAGGTTTAAATGCTTTAGGCTATTCCAGTCTTCCTGTACACATGGTAATTAACATGTAGTCTTTTCCTGCTGTTTTCTTCTTGAAATAATGCGCTCCTTTTGTTTTGTTGTTTATGTTTATTTTACGATAAAAGTTACGTTTAACGTCTGCCTCCTTCTTCCCTGAGCTTTAACTGTGTTACAGTTACATTTGATAACTTAAATTCAAATAATTTTATTTCATTCTAATGAAATAGCCACAAGCGCTGAATCAATTTTCATACATGTCACTTTATTTGATTAATTAAAATTGTGGGGTAACGCAGCGCTGTTTTACATAGTCAAAGCAATCATACTAAAATATGTTTGAGTGTGTTGAAAGTTGTTATAACGTTACTCTGTGCGTTCGCTCGGTGGCTGCTATGAGACACTTCTTGCACACTATTGTAAGCTAGATCAATATAAGAATATCATATTAATAAAAGCTAGATGACTTGTAAATGGCATGCAATATTTAAAAATATATTCTCTGGTGGAGAAAACAAATAAAGCTCTTTCTGATTTTGCTATGTTTGTCACATGGTTTCTACAGAAGTAAAAACCGAAAATCGAGGGTAACGCGGATATGACATCATTGACATGCGACGCAATGACACGGGCCGTTACACTGGTCAAAATTGCTGATGTCTCTGGATTTAAACATTGTTGGAAACATTTGGGATAATGTAGGAACACAAGTTGACAAAATATATAACATTGTGGTAGTGTTTTTTGGATATTTTAATCCAAAATGCTTACATACTGTGCCTTTATTTTTGTTAACAAATGTACTTTTTTTCTAGCTGGATTTTGCCCATATGCTGGGGTTCAGAATATGTAGACTTGAGGGTTGACCATTGTGACTCTGGCCAGTAAGCAACCACCTAGCAACGGCGAAACATTGTATTAAGTTAATCTTAGTTTCTGATTTGAATAATAAAACCAGGCAGAAAGAAATTGGAATGTTATTGAATGAAGTGGTTGTCATAGCAACAATGCTTGTATGCAGTGAGTCGGCCACACTGAACAGAAAAAGGCCGCGTGGTCAAGCAAGGTTGCAAAAGGCAATGGAACTTGAAGAATGTCTCAGGAGTGTGGTGCCGTTGGCCCTTCGACAAACAAAGCTAGCTTTCATATCAACGGCTCCCTATGGTCCAATGTTTTCTCTGCTCTTCCATCAAACTTGCACTTGCAGTGAAGCACAAAACAAATGTGCATATTAAGAGAGACTTAAATGAATGTTTTATTCATCAACACAAATCTGAAATCCCACACACTGAAAGTGCATCCATTGACGTCAGAACATTAAATCGTGTCAAAGATAAGATTTTTTTTTTCCGCTCAAGGACGCTCTAATAGTTTGTTTGGCTCTGGGGACCGATGGGCGTTTGTTGAGAGGGAAAGGAGAGGCGGTTGGTGGGTCTTCAGGGCAAATGAAAGAGGTGCTTTGTTGAAACTGTTTTCTTTTTCTTTTTTCCCTCTCACTCCCCTGCTTCCGTTCCATTCCTTCCTCCTCACTCTCTGCTCTCACCTTTGCATTTCTTTTTTTTTTTCTCAGAGGGATGGGTTAAACATGATTTCCAGAGGCAGAGAATATAACTGGCCTTTCAGAAGGTGCAGCCCTCAGAGTCATTGAGACAGCTGTCTCAGCCAGATCAGACCTCAACTGACTCAAGCATACATTCACAATGTACAAGTCTTTATCTTTGTGTTTGTGCCTGTGTTTAGCGCTTTTAGCAGCTGAGGGAAAACGAGAAAGAGGAAGAGGAGAGAGACAGAGGAGCTCCAGGCGCTTCTTGTCCGCTGAGGATGCGCTTGAGTATGATAACCCTTTCCTTCCAGGTGAGCAATGCTTATAGCATTTCATTTAAGTAAGAAAATATTTCCTAATATTGTGATTTTATATTAAAATTTTATATAAAATATTTATTGTGCAGTTGTTCTTGTTGAAAAGTAAGTGGTTATTTAATAAGCAAAAAAATAGGATATTTTAAAAGATATTTTTCCTCATATTATTTATCTATTGCACAATTGTATTTGTCAAAGATTAAGTGGTTATACTGAGTTATGATGAGTTAAGATGAATAGTTTTTAAAATGTGTAAATATGTCATTGCATTGCATAACAAAACATCAAATCAATGGCATTTATTTGACAGATAACACAAGCTAAACTATTTACACCATTGTAAACTTAAAGGAAACTGACATCATACATCCACTAAAAATATTTTTGGATATTATATTATATTATTGCCACATATTTTAAGTGTCCGATTACTTTTATATTATATTATATTATATTATATTATATTATATTATATTATATTATATTATATTATATTATATTATATTATATTATATTACATTATATTATATTATATTATATTATATTATATTATATTATATTATATTATATTATATTATATCATATTATATTACTTTATTCTAATGCAATGACATTTTTGCATTTTATGTGTCCCAATTACTTGTTGGAACCACTGTTTGCTGATTTCTGAAATTCTGTATCTGTGGATACATGCCAGGGCTTGGCAGCCAGTGCTTGGTGAATGGGATTTCTCTGTTCGAGGGGGCTGTCTGGTCTCCGGAGCCTTGCAGTGTGTGCCAGTGTAAAGGTGGAGCAGTGAGCTGCCGAACCGTCCCCTGCCCGGCCAGAGGTTTGGAAACCACCATATCTCTCGTTCTCACCGCATTCACAGTCTGCTTGATTGATCAGTCAAGTCCTTGCACCCTCAGAGTGACAACATCACACTTTAATACCTGCATCTACTTTCTTTATTTTATATTTCTTACTACCGTTCAAATGTTTGGGGGTCTTTTAACATTTTACTGCATTTATTTGATCAAAAATAGAGTAAAAAGTAAAATGTTGAAATATTATTACAATTTAAAACTGTTTAAAACATTGTAATATATATCATTACTCTGTCACATAATCTTTCAGAAATCATTCTAATATGCTGATTTAATAAGAAATTTTAAATTTTCTGGAAACCGTGAGGAAACCGTGATACATTTTTTCAGGATTCTTTGATGAATAGACAGTTCAAAAGAGCAGCATTTATTGGAAACAAAAATCCTTTTTATTTAACATGGCTGACCCCAAATGTTTGAACGGTAGTATATGTTCCATTCTCTTTTTATTGTTTTTTGGGGTTCCAATGAAATAGTAGTAGTAGAAAACGGTGGGCATCCCTGTGGTGATGCAGGTGGGGAATTATGTGAAACATCGGCTCTTAGTGTGGTGCAGTGTGGTGCTGGGAAAGGTGCCATAAGGGAGTGGGATGCTTAGTGGTAGGTACTGATTTTCTGTTTACCACACCACGTCTAGCTTCACCCACCCTGAAGTCTGTGGCCAGTAAGACCAATCCAACCTCTGTGGGGAAAACAAGCGTGAAAAACAGACTGACAGGAAATGGAAAACCACCTGTGGGGACGGAGGTTCTGGAGGTGAAGCCAAAGAAGAACAAGATGGTGGTCGCACCAGCGAAAGAAGTATGTAGATGTGCATGAGAAAATACTTCATATACTTTATTGAATTTTCCTTTTCTTCATTATTGTACCTGTTTGCCTTTAGATATGTACAGTATGTGCTGGTCTTAACCGGTTTAGCATATTCAGGCCTGGTTTCGCAGACAGGGTTTAGATTAAGCCCGAATTAGGTCTTAGTTCAATTAGGACGTTTAAGTAGCTTTTATAAACATGTCTTAGATAAAACATTACTGATGTGCATCTTAAGACAAAGTAATGCTACTGACATGTTTTAAGATATGTCAGTGCAAGTTGCTCTTAGTTAAAACAGCTCAAACATGCATTTTAATCTGGGACTAGCTTTTTTTTCTTCAGATTTTCAATTGTTTTAGTCTGGTTTATCTGGTGCTCAGCTGATTTAACAAATGAAAGTACATAAAACCAGTAAACTAGACCAGCTAAGAATAGCAAAACAATCTAGGTTGGTGTTAAGCAGATTTGACCTCTTTTAATTTTTTTTTTTTTTTATTCAGCCGTCCTCAAATGTCCCTAAGAAGCAAGTAAAGAAAAACCAGGTGACTTTGAGTCTGGATCCTGGAAAGCTGCATAAGACCCCTTTAATACCCAGAGAGCATCAATTTATGAGACCAATCCATTTTGATAATGATGACCACGATGATGACGACTATCTGGAGGACGACAGTGACAGCGATGATGATGACGATGATAACAGCAGTATTTCAGTGTTCAGATCTGCTGTCCGCCCTGTAGCAATCGGAAGACGAGTAATGCCGCCCACACTCAAACCGGCTGTACCACGAGCAGAACCGGCCTTTGCTCTTCCTACAAGAAGATCTGTGCTCCTGCCTGCTGGAAGGCCACTGCCAGCCCCCAGTGGGCGACCGGTGGATGGAGATACTGGCCGTCCAGTCTTCCGCACCTCTGTTCACATGGAGTCTCTTCCAGCTGGCTGCTTGCTTTCAGAGTCTCTTATCGCCTGTGGGAACACTCGCCTTACCCAAATGCCCTTCATCAGAGATCCAGGGGTCAGGAGTCTCTTTCTTGCAGGTGAGGTGAGAGCAGTTCATCTTGCTCATGAGGGTATCATCATACTGTATATACACATACATTATATACATACTTTTATATATACTCCATATATACTTTATATACTCCAGTCTTCTCTTCAGTGTCACATGATACTAGCCTGGCAAGCCAGACCTACATCAAGATGTTAGGTCTGGCAACTCACCATAGACACGGCTCAATCCGAGGGGCGGGATAAACGTCTGTTTTTCAAATTCACTCGGCACGCAATAGGACAGCGCTTCAACCAACCAGAGCGTTTTCCCAACAGCAGAGCTAACGTTAGTTGATAGATTCAACTTTTGAATCTGGCCGGCAAAACTACGAACACATCTTCCTTTTTTAAGAATGACTTAAGTGCTGTTCTTTGCTCTTTTCTCAAAGAAAAACTTAACTCCAAGTCCTCCAGAGTGGCGGCCAAAGCCGATTCGAAAGACTGTTCTCCAGCAGCCGCCATTCTTTGTTTTCAAGTAGCAGGGAACCGTCGCAACTCTGTCGTCATCATGTTAAGCCCGCCCCGCCTACTCTATACACGATGTGATTGGCCTGACCCAATTTAGGTTTTTTACAGCTCGAAAGTCAACGGAGAGTTGCTAGACTACCAGAAATTATCAGAAATTGCTGCTCAAGAAACATTTCTTATTTTTAACAGCGCTGAAAACAGTTGTGCTGCTTAATGTTTACATTCTTGATGACTATAATAAAATCTTTAAAAAATCTTACTGACCCCAAACTTTTGAATGGTAGTGGATAAAATATATATGATAAAAAATGTTTGTCACATTGTGAGATATGAAGTTGTGACATTCACAAATTGTGAAATGTTAAGTCACAATTATTAGATATAAAGTCAAAATTGTGGAATATGATGTTTTTTTCTAACATTATTAAATTACTTTTTGGAAACTATTTATATAAAACTCACTAAATTGTTGTAGATTTATGTGTAAAACATGAACATTTTATTTGGTTGTGCAAATGACAGTGAAACAAAAATGCATCTTTAAAAGGGGGTCTAGAGTCTGAAAACAGACCCTTTTTCAGACTCTAGACCACCCTTAAAGAGACATTTTTAGGGTGAAAAGGTGTTGTTGGAGTTTGACAGATGTTGTTGGCAGTGTCTTACTGTTTGTCCATCAGGAGATTTGTAGAAGTGCAAACAGAGCTCACCGTGATCCAGAAAGAGGTGGAAAATTACTCATGACTTCCTGGTGTTTTGCAGATAACAAAATCAGCAAGATCCCAGCGCATGCTCTAGCAGGTCTTCCCAACTTGGAGTGGCTGGACCTCAGCAAGAACAAGCTGGATGATTTCTCTTTGGGACTGAATGTGTTTCAGGTGAGATGCAGTCAAGAAAACCTTATTAGCAAGTGTACTCTCAACATCTCACTCTGTTTGTTATCTTAAAGATCACATAGCAATGGTTATTTGTTTAAACTCGAATAATATTCTGAGCAATATAAATCTGCAAAAATGGATAGACTGCTTTGTGATCTGTTATCTGTTACAATGGTGAGTTATCAGGCCTTATGGTGCCGCACAGTGCATGCTTGATATTTAGCAAGTAGCTGACGTGTTTTCGCAAGATGTCGGGTCTGACATCACCGAGAAAATTCTCACCAGGTTGCTGCAGTGAACATAGGAATTTTCATCCAATAGATATTACCCCTTAAAAAGAAACGCAATCATTTTTTACCTTTTTCTCACCTGTGTGCCATTTCAACTGGGCGCCAAGCATAGGATTTTACAGGTGACATGTATGTGACAGAGCAGAATAGTGTTTTTTTCACATGTTCACTGCACCTCAGTGTTTACCTGTGCTCGGTAGCATGATCGGAAATGTCTGTTCCTCATGCCAGATGAACTCTGAATATCTGTGTTGTGTAACTTTTGCTTCTGTGACTTGCAGAAAGCTTTGAAATATTTCCAGTCTGGCTTTGACAGTGTTATGAGTATCTTCTCGGCCTGTTGCAGAACTTGACGAAGCTCAGGAGGTTAAACCTTGATGGAAACAACTTCACCAAAGTGCCGGCTCTCCCTCCCTCACTGGTGGAGCTGAAGATCAACGATAATAAACTCAGTGGTCTCACTCCCCACAGCTTTAAGGGTAAACACACAACCACAGTGTGCGTATGCACTCACTATCCAACACTCAAGTCCAGTAAAAGATCTGTTTTTCATGTTATCATGTATTCATGTTTTGCCAGTTAGTTGATGCTTAATCCAGAGTGAATTATGGTACACTAGTGTAATAGGGCAAAAAAATCACAAATTTGATCTTTTTAATGTTTTCTCATTGACAGAAGCAAATTCCTAAGAAAAAAAGACCCAGTAATCTAGAGTATAATATACAGTTTCAGTCATGTCTCAAAAGGTGCTCAGATTTGCCAAGATACCAAAATTGGCAATCAAAAGTCAAAGATTTCAGTCTGAACTCAAACATTTCTCATCAACAATTGTCTCATTTGTTTCTTTGTATCACATTTTCCACAAAACTATTAAGCAGCACACCTGTTTGATAATAATAAGAAATATTTCTTGAGCACCAAATCAGCATATTAGAGTGATTTCTGAAGGATCATGTGACAATTCAGCTTTTCCATCACCTGAATAAATTACATTTTAAAATATATTAAAATGAACAGTTGTTTTTAATTGTAATATTATTTCACAATATGACTGTTTTTACTCTAATTTTGATCAAATAAATTTGAGCTTAAGAGACTTCTTTCAAAAGCATTAAAAAATCTTACCGACCCCAAACTTTTTTACAATAGTGTACATTAAACTCAACTGAAACCTCTATTAAAGAAATACTGGTAAATACTGACAAAATAAGAGTAATTGCTACTTTCTGGCAATCTAATGTTTTTTTTTTTCTTTTCTTCCTCAGGTCTGTCACAGCTGCTGACACTGGAGTTAGAGGATAATTATTTCCATGATGGAAATGTCTCTCCTCTGGCCTTCAAACCTCTGAAGAGGCTGATTTACCTCAGGCTGGATGACAATAAGTTCAGAGCTATTCCCTCTGGTCTGCCTGTATCAGTACAGGTCAGTCACATTTTGTGTCTGAAAAGCACTAAAGTTGCAGAACATAGGCCACATACTATATAAACTGTGCAAAACATGCACTAGATAATAGTTTGGTTACCTAAAAATTACATTTAGTTTTGGAGTGCAATTGATAATGGAGTGTTGTTGATTTTGTAACTACTTCAGGAGCTGCATCTGTCTGACAACAAGATAGAGGTTGTCCATTCAGGGCTCCTCAACAAGACCACAAGTCTGAGAGTCCTGGACCTCAGCCATAACCGAATCCGAGAGGACCGCATTCATCCAAGAGCATGGATACACTTGCTGTGAGTTCAGATCTCTTTTCACTTTCTCTCTCTCTCTCTGCTGTTAGGTGCCATCTTGTGGACAGTTACTGTAATGAATACAAACAGGTTCAGGAACACTTACTTATTGGATAAAGGGATGGAGCAGTTACATTTTGTATAAAACTAATAATTGCATTTCAAACCTAGACTATAAAGACATGTCTATAGTACCATATTGATTTGCATTCATACTTTATGATGCTTATTGCAAAGACATTCAAATAATCATTATTGATGTACAGAGTTATATAATAGTACATTATTTGTTCAAACATACAATAATATTGTGAAATATTATCACAGTTTAAAATAACAGTTTTCTATTTTAATATATTTTATTATATATAATTTATTCCTGTGATGGCAAAGGTCAATTTTCATCAGCCATTACTCCAGTCTATATTTTTGTGGAAATCAATTGAATGCTTCTTTTAATTAATATAATGCATCTTTTCGGATTTTTCTTCTTTAATTTTTCTTTCAAAAACAAAAAATCTTACTGACTAAACTTTCGAAGGTTGTGTACATTTTAATGTGGGAGATACAATGAAAAATGTTATATATTCCATACTTTAATAATATAACTTTTAAAAAAATGATATAAAAATACCAAAAAAAAATTTTGTGTGCAATTTTTAAAAAAAACAAAAATTCATGTAAGATCAGATCAAAATTTTTAGACACCCCGCTCTAAACTTTCGAAATACATAAAGATATAACTATGGATTAAATATGTTATCTTTATCAGATCCATTGGCTCCTGGTTGATGATATGTTGAGCTGTGAGACTTTGAATCTAGCTTGTGAGACTGTGAACAAAAACATACACTTTCACTTTTGGAAAGGACTGTCATAATTTAATATTTAATTATATAGTATGTAATTCATTCCACCGGTTTCACAGACAAGGCTTTAGTCCCAGACTAAAATGCATGTTTGAGGTGTTTTAACCGAAAACAACTTAAAATATCTTAAAATTGGTCAGTGCCATTGTTTTGAATCAAGATGGACTTCAGTAATGTTTTTTTCTAGGGCATGTTGATAAAAACTACTTAAAGGGATAGTTCACCCAAAAATGAAAATACCCCATGATTTACTCACCTTCAAGCCATCCTAGTTGCATATGACTTTCTTCTTTCAGACAAACACAAGTTATATTAAGAGTTATATTAAAAAAGATCAAGCTCTTCCAAGCTTTATAATGGTAGTGAATAGTGTCCTGATTTTGAAGTCCAAAAAGCGTAATCCAGACGGCTTACGCAAGTCGACTTACGCCACAAGAGTAACCCCTGAAGCGATGTTTGACGTAGGATGTAGGAGTAGTGTAAGCTTTGTAGGGCTGGGCAACAGACTCAAGCTCCTCTTCTCTTATATCGAAATCCTCCGACATTTCTCTTTAAATATTCTCGTTTTCGACTTACAATTCGTGACCGGTTCGTCAATGCGTCATGCGTCAGGTCAGGGGTTTCACCGTAAATCAATGCGTACGGCCGTCTGTCGGGACGTTATGAATATGGATATTTTTCTTACACAAACGCATCGCTTTGCTTCAGAAGGCCTTTATTAACCCCTCGGAGCCGTGTGGAGTACGTTTATGATGGATGGATGCACTTTTTTGGACTTGAAAATCTCAACCCCCATTCACTGCTGTTATAAAGCTTGGACAATCCAGGATATTTTTTAACTACAACTCCGATTGTATTCGTCTGAAAGAAGAATGTCATATACACATGGGATGGCCTGAGGGGGAGTAAATCATGGGGTAATTTTCATTTTTGGGTGAACTAACCCTTATAAAGCCAAACCAAGCCATTATATATAATAAAGTTTTTCAAAACAGTTTTGAACCATCTTCAAAAATTTCTTTATCCACAGAAAACTGGAATATTTGGACCTTTCCCATAATAAGCTTGTTCACGTTCCCTCTTTCTTGCCGGTTGGTCTGCGGCAACTCAACTTGCATCATAATCAAATTGAGCGCATTCCTGGCTATGTGTTCGGCCACCTGCGGCCTGGTCTGGACTCGCTTCAGCTGTCTTATAACCGTCTGCGTGAAGACGGGATAAATGAAGTGTCCTTCATGGGCCTGTACAACTCACTGACTGAACTTCTGTTGGACCATAATCAGCTCAGATCCATCCCACGAGGCATTCTACAGTTAAAGGATCTGCAGCACCTGAGACTCAACCACAACTACATCAGGTTAGTGATTCTATCTATCTATCTATCTATCTATCTATCTATCTATCTATCTATCTATCTATCTATCTATCTATCTATCTATCTATCTATCTATCTATCTATCTATCTATCTATTTACATGGAAAAAAGCCATACTGCTTAGTATGTTTATACATACACATTTATTTTGTCCACTTATTGGAGTAAATATAGTCTTGTTAAATGTCATAATGGAGAGTGTTTTTTACCCTGATCTTCTCCCTATAGCTACATCACTATGAACTCACTGTGTGACACCACGGCCCGTGAGGACTCCCTGCTGGTGTCTGTTCACCTGGAGTACAACCTGATCGACCGCCGCCTCATTCCCCCCACAGCCTTCTCCTGCATCAAAACCTACCAGAGCGTCCTTCTGCGGCCCCAGAGATACGAAGAGCACCAGAAATGAAAGCCTCACAGAGCTTCGAGTTTACAGAGCATCTTAATTCAAGCCATAATTCAGAGATTTAAGTGAAGTAACAATACAGATGCAGTTCCGTTTTTTACACTAGAGGCCTTTCATTTTGTGTTAGTTGTGTTTTAGGGATGTTCTGACAGTCTTTTGTTCGGTCTCAATGGGGCCACACATGCACATGCATTGTTTTGTGCCTTACTGCAATTAAAATCTACTGCAGACATTTATTGTTTGACATTAGCATCAGCTGTGTTCAAAACAGATTTGTAGGGCTAACTTACATTTCAGGTGCAAAGATTACTTTCTTCTTTTTTTAAAGTATATGCAATAGTTATTTTATATATCAGCTTATACATTATTTATTTTTTTGATTGAACTGCTTTGCATACATTTTTTTTATTTTAATACTGTTTTAACATGGTTTTCAGTAGCAGAAGGTTTTGACTTTTACAATTCATTGTTGTTACTTTGTTGTCTGTACGTTTGTATTCTCTTATTTACAAACTACAATAAAGTTAAGAGGTGAAAGAATTAATCTGGGATCAAAAAGATTTATTATAATATTTTAAGCACATCTCTGGTGAAAATGAGGCACTTGCGTCCTGTAGTTCTGCTCAAGGAGTGTGACTTATTCTCAGCATTTAGTGTGTGTTCTCTGCTCAGTGCATCTGAATTTCACATTTGTCCAATAGGGGGCGGCGGTAAACGTAAAGCTTAAACATACTTATTTATGTATTAACGTTAAAAAGGAACAGCATTAACAATCTTTTACATATTGACAGCCCTATTTTCTGGATTATTTGGCTTGTTTTCATTGGCGGAGAAATATATATATATATATATATATCGATTTACAGGTCAGTTTTTGTTTGAAATGTAAATGACTTGATGCTAACTTCTTGCTTATTGAACTGCTGCAGTTGTAACACTCCGGTATTTCTTGATGCCGTATCGGCGTTTACTCCAGTCTCTTCACCGTGGGTAAAATAAATAAAACACGGGTTACAATGGTGATAATTCACGTTCCCTTTCGAGAGCAAAACTCCTTTTCTCGAGAATATTGAAGTTCCCTCATCTCAGGGAATCGAGGTTACGTTAGTAACCGAGAGACGTTTCTGCTTTAATCAGCATGAACAGCCGCCAAACTCGCATAGGCTACATAGTCCAGTCATTTTATGAAAAAAGGTTGAACAAATTGCAACAGAAGCAAACTCAACTGATTTTGTATCCTCAATATGTCCTCCTGAGTAAGGAAAAAAAAAAAGCCCCGAAGAATCCCATTAGGGGAAGGTTTCGAAAAAGACCCAAATATAGCCTATTCATACGCCTATTCATTTTTTTCTTGCGTGAATAGGGTAAAATTAATAAAGGCTGGTTTCTAAAGTAGGCTACTTCTTGCCTCTATAATGTTCATGGGTAGCTTAAATGGGTTCCATTCAGACCTTAACATTAAGTATTTTACTGTTATATGTGTCAACAAGATCCAACAAGACATTTTCACCTGGCTAGACCCAATGTTTAGATCTGTTGTGGTATTTATGCTAATTAGATTATGCACCGTTTGTCCATGTTAACAAACTATTTTAAAAAAAACTTGTAATACATTTTTTGTTTGTCTTGATGTAAGTAATCAACTCAGTAATTTTCATGGTGATATCTAAAGGTTAAAAATTTTACTCTATTCACCTGAGAAAAAGAATGAATAGGATATTTGGGTCTTTTTCTAAACTTTCCCCTAATGGGATTCTTCGGGACTATTTTTTCCTTACTCAGGACATATTGAGGATACAAAATCAGTTGAGTTTGCTTCTATTGCAATTTGTTCAAGGTTGACCCCCATTTTGGCTTAAAATGACTGGACTAACAACTCACTTTTCTTCTCTCTGTTTTTTCTTTTCCCAGCGCACAACATAACCTCTACACAAATATATATAAAACTTGGCATAAGACAAATAAAAATGTATGAAAAACATTTTCTTAAATAGATTATTATTGTTTAATATCTGTTTCTTTTTTCCCAAATAAAATAATCAATTTACAACTAGTGAAATAAAATAACACAAAATAATGGACTAGCGAATTTAAGGTTACACAATTAATAACTGCAGTATCACTCTTGCTTTTTTGGGACATTGCTTTGTTCTAACAGAAACAGACAGCACAGAGCATCAACGCAGTGCTGAGTTGCACTTTCATCATTCTGTCAGTATTATGACACTGTAGACTAGCACTAGCACTGGGCATTGGCGCTCTCTGGTTGCTCTATTTCTATCCAGAGAAACTCTTCTCTTAAAGTGGTAACTTGCTGCCACAAGTGCTTCTTTTTCTACTTCACAGCAGGACTCTGTCTCAGATTTATTTTCTTTGGGCCGTCCCTACATTGATTCTCTGCTGATGTATATATTTCTGTGACTGCTCTTCATTTCCAGGGCGTGGACCGTGTCCTAAACCATGAAGAAAAACTTCCTTATATTAAAAGAGCATATCCTGGAGTAACACCAGTCTTGGTGGGAAAACCTGGAAGTCTGTGGCAAGATGTATTCATTGTGGCTCTTAGCATGTCAAACAGAGATCAATGTAAACATAACTATTTTAAAGCATCTATCTATGATTGGCCTAAAAACTTTAAACTAATTTAAACACTTAGACTGAAGCCAATATCAAAGTTTTTCTACAAAACTTTACTATAGTTAATATTATTGGTCTGTTTAACAGGAAAAACAACTTCACCTTTTAAATATATTCATCTGTTTGTCCCATTTCATTACATCTCATTTATAACTAAAGTTTTGTGGATGGATACTTCATTAATAATATGTATCCTGAATATTCAAAAAAGGGTGATTTCAAATGAAATGTCTTAATAAGTATAGGAATAACTATGGTAACTATAGTATTTTGGTGGAATTACCATCCCACACACTCACACTATCTAACTCTCGCTCTCTCTCACTCACTCACCACCCAAAAAGGAGAAAAACAGTGGGAGGGAAAGACAACTTAAGTGGGAATGTCTCAAATACACAGTTTTTTCCCTCTTTTTGCAAGCTGTCCTGTGTTTTGAACTGCAGGTACTGTTCAGTGCTGAGTGACTGCTGGCAGCCAAGGACCTAAAAGACAGTCATCCAAAACAATGGTCAAACCATAAAGTCTGTTTTCCGTCAGACATCTCAAAAGAGAAGAAATCATCTCCGAATACATCTTGCACATCAGGTAAGATGCTTTAATGATCTTATTTATTTTTCTGACATGTTCCCTGTTCAGTTTTGTGCACCTAATGCACGGCAACTTAATTAATCTGATTCTGTTATGACCAGTTCAATTCTTTGAAAAGCTTACAAAGCTTTTTTGAGCTCATTTAAAAAAGAAAAAAGGCTACTTTAAAATCCTTGAGAAATGTTGTGTTGGCATCGGCTTTATGAGTCACTCAGTTATCCACGTCAACTCTGTAATCTTGACAGCATTCAGTAATGTAGTCTTTAATTAGCTCATCTCATCTCTCTATTTGTAAATCAGCTTTGCATGACCATTTGGCATCATTTTGATATTGTACATCTTTGAAGAAAAAATCTAGACACCTTAACATTCTTAGTTGTCTGTTAAGATATTTTTTTCTAAAGAAATAAAGACTCATCTGCATCAAGCTCATAAGTGGGTACAGACTGCTTAAGACAAAGGCAAAAACTTTTAAGAGCTGGTAAACGAAAAAAAAAAACATTTTATTCATTAGTACTTTTATTGTACTGTTAGTAGAATTGGCAGTGGTCAAAATCAGGCTGTGCACCATCATATTATGTGTTTTTAAATTAGGTCTTCTAGTTTATTACATAACATTACTGTCATATTTTAAGAGGATATGATTTTGGTTCATTCAGTGTCTTTATTTCGGTGCATGAATCAGGGTGTCTCTCCAAAAACAATCTGTTAAACTTGCCAGTAATGTGGTTCTTCTGCCATTCTGTGGTAAAGGGTGTGGGAGTGAATTTAGAGAGAGAGAGAAAGAGCTCAGAGGCAGTTTAAAACCACACGCACAACACGTGGCACAAAATAAAACTAGTTACTGCGGATCTGGACGGTCACAGAATCTAATAAAATATGTGGATCAGTGTGTCGGCACATTGAAAAGAAGCAGTGTTATTTTAGTATTATTTATATACTTTTATATTTTGAATGAGCTTCGATTTCATTTTAATTTGAGTTTAAGTTTTAATTTTGTTTAGTGCTTTTGTCATTTTTATTATTTTTTATATTTCCATTTAGCTTTATTTTAACGCGAAATTTCTAATTTCTAAGTTTTTTAAGTTTATTTTTTCACCTAATATTTATATTTTATTTTATTTATTTTTTATTTTATTTTAATGTCTTCAGTTTTAGTACACCCACTGGACGTAAGAAGTCTAAATTGCAAAATATCACGTATGAAATCTCTTTAATATCTCAATTGTTTCTCCTAGACAATAGTGAGATTAAAGCGTACGTACTGAGATTTGCTTTCTTCTCAAAACTTTCTCTTAAAGGTAGGGTAGGCAATTTCAGACAGGCTAGCAATAACAAGCTAGCTTTAAAACTAAGCGTAAGATCCCACCTTCTCTTCAGAGCGTCTCCAAAGTCATGCCTCTTTCAAAACACATGAACGCTCACAGCAGAGTCTGCAAAGCTGCATGAGACGAGAGACGACGTTAAACTACTTCGTGTCTCAAAGCACAATAACATTACAATATAATGAACGTAATAATGCTGAACGTTGATAGCGTTGATATAGAAATACGCATAAATCCGAGTCTGATGACGTGAACAGCTGCGAACAACATCACGGGTTGCCATCTCGTAATTACGGTTAGGACTGGCGTGAACGCAGCATAAGCTCGTTGTTTTGGTTCAGGTGGAACTGTAAAAGGCGGCTGCTGTTTGTTTGCTGCTCTCGGTGGCTGTCTGTCTACAACTCTGGATAGACTTACAGAACGTGCTGATGGCGTGTGATGTCTGCGTGAACAGGGTGCGCGGGGGTATGGAAATACAAATGTTGACAGGCAGGTAGGACCATCCTATCATTGCATTCAGACCGAATACAATGATTGGATGAACATTTTTTGGTCCTGTGCCTTCCAAAGAAGATGTATGTATGTGTTTTAATATTTAGGGCACTTCTATTGTTGATTCCTATCAGGATGTGAAGAGCGTTTCAACCAGTGTAACAGAAATTGCCACCCATACCTTTTTAGAAAAACATCCTAAAATCTCTCAAGTCTTTACAGAAGAGATCTCAATCATTTAACCAACTGTTCTTCGATTTACTAAGACACCAATCAAAAGTCAGTTTGAATATGAACTCTGGTATTACTTACTAAATTATCTGAGCTATGTAATCTTTCATAGCTTTATAGTCTTACTGTGTCAACAAATTTCTAATTTATTTCCATTTTTGAATCTCCTAAGGAATTTCAGACTAAACATCTGAGATTGTTGATACTTAAATGAAACAAAATCCCCTCAGCTATGAAAGAGCAACATCTAAGTAATTCAATTTTCCTCTAGGATGGAACTGCATCAGTTATTAGTGAGTAAAGTCACATAATTTATTTACATTAATTATGTACATTTGTCACATGTTTCTTCTGCAGAAGAAAATGATCAAATGCACCAAAAGGGCAAAATATATATCTCCTACTGACGTTGCATCAGTGTGGTTTCAGCTGTAATTCAGCTGGACAAAGGGCACAAAAATACACTCAGATGATGTTACACCCGTTCTGGGAGAGAAAAAAAAAAACTGTAAATATAGCATGAAGACAGGTTACGAAAATACACATTTGCACACGTTGATGCATCTGACCCAAACAAGTCTTTCCCTGTCTCAGGTTTTAGTTTTAGTTACAATGAGATATTTTCCCCATTGTCGATGTGGAGAGCAGATTGGTTTATTATGACTGTCAGCGAGGCGGCTGCATATTCAAAGCTTAATGAGACCGCAAGATGAAGGATTTTACCAGAATCAGCTCTTGGATGCAAAGTAGCATTTATGGTTTTTATAAAACTGTGGAGAACAATTGTACTGCCATATTTTTCAAGTTTGCTTCTTCTAGTAATTCTTCTGATTACTTCTTCCTCTGATTCAGATTAAAAACGTAGCAGCCATGTTGTCGGTCTGTGTGGCTTTCCTGTTTCTCTGCACTGCCCACCTGCCACAAGACTCCTCCGCCCTTCCCTTTGAGCAGAAAGGATTCTGGGACTTTGGCAAGGACATTGATGTGAAAGAGCTGATGATGATGATGAAGGACCAGGAGGAAGGGTCAGCTGATCCATACCAACCTGAACATCCCACATGCCCGTTTGGCTGTCGGTGCGACCTCAGAGTCGTACAGTGCTCGGATTTAGGTGGGCTTAAGATGATATGTGTTTGCAATGGTGTCTTGGTATAGACAGACAAGATAATGACTGTTTAGTCTGAGGGGTTTTGCTTCTAGACTCAAATTTTATATGGGAAAACGCAGTGCCAAAATTGTTTGCTGCACAAGCGTAAACATAATGGCCTTAAAACCGAACAATAAAAATATAGTCCCAAGAATATGAAAAATTATGGCATGCACCAGATGAATATGAAAACTGAAAATACCATGGGCTGTTTTGTATATGTATCAAATATAGTATAGCCATTTTAAAGAATCATACAATTAATTATGCATTTTATTATTTAATACTGTTTTTCAACAACATTATCAGAACATAGGCTACTTTTGACCCGTTTTTGGGCTGCAACTCACCAGTTGAGAACCACTGGTGTAAAGAGTCAAGTCACACTAGTTAGTGATTAGTATGGAATGAGTTACAGGATATCCCCTTTAATATCATCCATCTTATCCCAAAATTACTAGCCTGTTACATCGAGCAAACTTCAAAGACCTGCCTGTAATTTTTCCCATGATATTTAAAAAATGTAGCATGAATGAACGTGGTATGAAACACAAAGATATGAATATGAGTTACGAGTTATATGTATATAAATAAATCAAAAGTTGTGGCTCAAAGTAGGGAAAGTGAGGAGGAAATTTTGGCTGAAAGCTAAATAGAAATGTCAGGTTTTAAAATCCACATCAAAGTCCTGCATGAGATCAGGATCAAATTTAGCTCAAGAACGGATACCAATTCAGACACACCGCTAATCTGGCCCTTCCACATCAGACAGCACATGTGGCGTGTGGTCTGTCACCTGAGAAGACAGACGTTCTGGTTATTCTACTCGGTACAGCAAACGTGCCATAAACTATGATGTCGGTTTCACCAGGGATGATGAATTTAAAAGCAAATGGACACTTTTTATGGATGCCAGGTACCACCCAAGCACAGCTGTGTCTCTCTTTTATGAAGTTCATAAAGTACAGTTATTCTCCTCTTTTTCTCTCTCTCCACATTGTAATGTGCTACGTGGAGCCATGGTCATCTGGCTCCATCTTAATTATATGGGAAGCTCAGAGGGGAATGCTAGCACACAACAACAGAGCACAGCAAACACACAGAGTCCCTAAGCCCAGAGAATTACCAAACATTTCCAAAATTACAGCCCGCTGAAAAGTTTACAAGTGAACCTGGGTAACCCAAAGACTCAGATGGTAAAAACTGAAGAAGTTGTTTCTTAAATGAGCTGCCTACTACTACACTTTCTAAAGGCATCATGTGACATGATTGATTGATTATTTTTTTTTATTTTTTATTTTTTATTGTTTGATAGCTACAGTGTCTAATATTATTATACAGGTAACTGGGATACACAATTAGTGGTTCCGTCGTGGTAGGTATCAGATTTTCTCATTTTCGCCATCATCTAGACCTATCCATTGTAACGCTGCATTATGTATCAGTCCGCTCATCCGTGTTATTTTTGTTTCATAGTACTTTTCTATTACTGTTTAATATTATGTTGTGTGCTGTGTTGTATTACGCTGAAAGGTAAAAAAATAATAGAATGCTTTTTAAGGTTTTTAACATCACAGGACGATGACTGACGTTAACTGAGACCGGCGCTACTTTCATGTCTCTCGTATCACACCGCGGTATCACGCTCTCATTTCATATAACGCTGCTGGCGGCATCTGGTGTCTTAAATCTAGCCTGGTTAAAACCAGACCATTCTCAGTAGTAACTGAGTTATGGTCTGGCAAAGCTTCATTAATAACTCATTTCCAAAGGGGCGTCACCAATGGACGTCGCTCAAATGCCTCTGGGCGCAATTGGATAGACCTAAAACCAATCAGGGCGATCGTCATCGTGTAAAGCCCGCCTCAACGTTTCTGATTGGTGCCGCGATTTTGACGGATTAGAAATTGGCTTGAATGGGCTCTTTGCCAGACTACTTTCAGAGCAAATCTAAATTTGCAGGAAGTTTGTCTGGGTTTTCGCAGGCTATCTTAAATCATCAATTGTAGCAAGAAAGACCTCATTGGACTTCTGTTTTTATATTACTGGTAGTGTTGCAGTGTTAAGGGCCCTACACACCGGGACGAATATCGGCGCGCGTTATTCGCCAGCGTTTTTCAACGCGTTTTTTGTGTTCACACCCAAGCGATTATCGCTGACGATGAGCCGAGTGAACATGCAAATTCATTCCCTGACATTAGATGGTGCTTAATGTAAAACAGTAACCACTCCATAACAGTTCTCTTTTATCAAGATTTTTGTAGTCGCTGTCGCGTTTGTCATATAGTTCTTTATGTTCCGATACCAACGAGACCAGCAGCTCTACATTCATCTTGCCTTGCATCTTCCCCGGCAGTGTAGACACTACTCGGCATTAGGGATGTCCCTATACCACTTTTTGCAGAACGAGTCCGATACCGATACTTTGATTTTTGGTACTCGCCGATACCGATACCCGATACCTGAATTTACACTGCATTTGTAATTTTTAAATGTATTAGTTGATAAACCAAAAGAATATACATCATATTAGTTGGCTTAATTTGTTCATCAAATTCAAATGTTCAAATGTTTGTCAAAACCAGTGAAATATCAATTATTTAATCCAATCTTGATACTACAACAAAAACTACCATCCTAATTAATGTGAATTTAAAACAAGTAAGCAGTCAGTGACAAAATAAGAACAAACAATCGAATTAGAAATAGGACAAATAAATAAAATAGAACAAAGAAAGGCTACAAATGAAATAAACAGTGTTTTTAGAGTTTTTCGGGTAGATCTAACAGGTACAGAAATTTGAATAAAGTAATCAAATGTGAAAAAAAGCATATTCATTACTGTATAAATTATATATAGATAGATATTTTTGTAAAGTTTAAAAGGGTAGCCTATTTAGTCAAGAGCAGTGAGTAATTTCTTTGTCCTTTGTGTGATTAACATTAAAACACAGAAGCAGGTTTATTAAACTGCTGCCCCTTTAAGACCGAACACACGGACCGCATTTGAACATGCTACGTTCATTTGAGATATAACCGACTTTGTTTACTATAGGATACTCGCCAAGACGGGCGTTTTTACCTAATTTTGTGTGAATTCGTCAGTACAAGCGCAAGACAATTTAATTCAGTATTCGCGCGCTGAGGATGTTTGCGTTCATGGAACTTCTTGACCTGCACACGTCCTGTAATAATGTAGGGAACCACTCGTTATAATTAAATCAGGTAACAGTTCATGTTTTACATATGTTTTACAAATAACATGTGCTGAGTGAACGATCAGTAATCAAGAGCATTCAACAGAAGTGCGCTCGCTCGCTCGCTCGCTCTCTCTCTCTCTCTCTCTCTCTCTCTCTCTGGTCAGTTAACGTTAATAAGCTACATGCCTCGTTTTCTTTTCTTTGCCATTGACATCCGACTGAACAAACTTTCCACTGATGTCTGTTTAAAGGGATGTGCTCGACCAGCACGCGCGTCTGTGCCGTTGCGCACTTAATCCACTGCGCGTTTTTCTCTTATCAGCTCGCGCACCACAGCTATGTTACTATGTACGCACCTTGTAAGAACCCTGTGAAATGAGCCCAAACCGCCTACATTATACTTTCCTATGCCTCAGTTAACCTCCACAAAGCACTCACGGCGGCCAGTTTTGTTTTGCAAAATGTACGTGGTATCGGTGCGTGGTATCGGCGAATTTTTATGAGTACGAGTACGAGTATATGAGGACAGTATCGGCCCGATCCCCGATGCCAGTATCGGTATCGGGCCATCCCTATGCTGCGTTCCAGTCCACTTATAGACACGCACTTGCGAACTTCCCTAAGCACTTCCCCTTAGGGGAATCCCTGCCGCCATTTTGAAGTGCGTTCCACTTCGTGAAGTGGACGAGGGAAGTTTATATGTGCTGCGTTCCAGTCCACTTTTAGACACGCACTTGCGAACTTCCCTAAGCACTTCCCCTTAGGGGAATCCCTGCCGCCATTTTGAAGTGTGTTCCACTTCGTGAAGTGGACGAGGGAAGTTTATATGGACAGACCCTCGTTCCCTCGATTTTGACCGAGGGAGCGAGTCTGCTTCGAATGTACACTTCAGGCACCTATATGTCCCACAATGCAGTACGATTGTGACGTCACCACATATCTCGTCTAATCACCACCACACAGACAACTCTGTGATATATTAATTATATATTTGTTTTATTTAAAACAACCCAAACACACCTATAAACATTTGGATGCTGCATTAAACAAATTATTAAAGGGAAAAAATGTAAATAATAAATCAACTCCACAGCTGATTCTAATTGATCAAGGGCTTAGGACGTTCCAGTTCAGACCATTGCAGTTTCCGCCAGTAGTGGGCACTCGCGATGACGTACATCCGAGTGAACGAGACGAAGGGAAGTTAGTGAAGGGCATGACAATTTTGGAACGAGCACTACTCGGCATATATCTTCTTCGCCGTTACGTATGTGTGCTCGGCAAGACAGTTTTGAGTTTGAGCGCCCCCAAGTTGTGTTTTACTGTAACTTCAGAAGCTCCAGACATGTGAGCAAAAGCGCCAATCTCATTGGTTGGATAGTTTTTGACGCGGCGCGTCAAACCAAAAAAACGAACCCGAGGCGTTTTTTAAAAAAATGACGCTTTTACGCGTGGCGTTTTTCGCGTCGGTGTGCACACTCACATTGGCGCCCTTTGTTTATATCGCGCGCGAAATTCGTCCCGGTGTGAACAGGCCTTTAGTCTTGTTGCTTGGCCGTTTGTTTTGTACATTAAAAAGGACTTATTTTTCTAGGCAAAAGCTTAAAAGTTTTTACGGTTTTTATTTTTAATTTTTTTACTGTATTGCTGTAATATCTGGCCATCAATTATAGGTAGCTTTTTACTTTCTTAATGTGGCAAGATCTCAATATTAAACTAGAAAAACAACAGGGTAGGACTTAATTTTATCCACCAGACAGTTTGTGAAATGTGGTCAGACAAATGTTGGAGGGAAGGGGCTAAAAAATAAGAGGGTTTGGTGATGTCATCAGAGGCTGAGCAAGTTAATAGGCCAAATTTTAATGAAAGATTATGTAGACAACCATTTTTTCTCTTTGGAATTACTTGTACCATTAAATTCCACAATATAAGACCAGAATGTGTATTAAGAAAGTAAATATTTTCATTCTGATTTCATGTTGAGTTTTCCACTATCCCGGAAAATATGAATTACCACGGCAACATAAAAGCCTATAAACAACATTTGATCCACAATATTGTTTTGTTTTTTCAGACCTTATTTCTATTTTTGTTTGTTTGTGCATTATTCCCCCAACAGGGTTAGGTTACGTGCCATACGATATTCCTTCAGACACACTGCTGTTGGACCTGCAGAGCAACAGGATCACAGAGATAAGAGAGGGAGACTTTAAGGGACTGACCAACCTCTATGTGAGACCTAACATATAGGCTATTTATTTTATATTTTACATCATAATTATTGCATTTGCTGTCATTTTGTGAATGAATTTCTAAATGCAAAATTGTGCTTTATGTTGTGCATTCCTATCAACAATTCATAGCCCCTGTCCCGTTTCAGGCCCTGGTGTTAAGATATAACCAAATCTCCAAAGTTCATCCCAAGGCATTCCTTCCTTTGAAGCGTTTGCAGAAGTTATACATCTCGCACAACCTTCTGACTTCCATCCCCAAAAACCTGCCTCCATCCCTTGTGGAGCTGCGAATCCATGACAATCACATCAAGAAGGTGCCGGCATTTAGCTTCTCAGGCCTCCACAACATGCATGTCATTGGTAAGACTGTGTGTTTGTCTGTGTGTATACTGTATATTAGCTGTGCTAATGATGTCATATGATTCACAATGTCACCTAATGGTTGCTCACTGAGGTTATAATCCTGTAAAGCTACTTTTTGACATTTACTGATAAAAAGCTCTACATAAATAAAACGAAATACTCTATTTGTGCCTCAAACACTGGTTTATTTTGCAGAAATGGGTCGTAATCCACTCCAGAACAGTGGTTTCGAACCTGGAGCATTTATGGGCCTTAATCTGAACTACTTGCGCATTTCTGAAGCCAAACTCACCGGGGTACCCAAAGGTAATGAGAATGATGGTTAAAATTGTATGTATATGTAAGTAATTGACTATTTTGAAATAAATGTTATATTAAATGAAATATTATTACAATTTAAAATAATGTTTTTCTATTTTAATATACTTTAAAAGATCATTTATATCCTGTGAGGGTAAAGCTGAATTTTCAGCATCATTACTCCAGTCTTCAGTGTTACATGATCCTTCAGAAATTATTCTAATATGCTGATTTATTATCAATGTTGGAAACAAAACAGTTGTGCTGCTTAATATTTTTATAACCTGTGATACTTAAGGATTCTTTGATGAATAAAAAGTTAAAAAAAGAACAGCATTTATTTAAAATAGAAATCTTTTGTAACGATATACAATACCGTTCAAAAGCTTTCTTGTTTTTCTTTCTTTTTTTGAAAGAAATGAATACTTTTATTCAGCAAGGATGTGTTAAATTTATAAAAAGTGACAGTAAAGTTTTATATATAGTTAAAATATTTCTTTTTTGATTCAATGCTGTTCTTTTTAATTTTTTATTCATCAACGAATCCTGAAAAAAAATATTAAGCTCAACTGTTTTCAACATTCACAATAACTGAGTATCAAATCAGCATATTAGAATAATTTCTGAAGGATCATGTGACACTGAAGACTGGAGTAATGTATTAATACATGCCTATAAAGGCTACAGCATACATATACAGAATAAAGGTGTTTTGTTACAGAATACAAAATTCTCTTCTTCAAGGAATGTGTCCCATTATGTTTTAAATACAATGCAACTCATTCTACTCCATATGGAATGTGTTTCATTCTTGCCAGACCTTCCCAGCAGTCTCCATGAGCTTCATTTGGACAATAATCAGATTCAGGCCATTGAGTTTGTGGATCTCAGCCAGTACACCGAGCTGCAGAGGTAAACCCATACACATTCCCAATTATTTGGTGTGATTAATGTATGTGATAAATGAAACATTTCCCTTCGGTTACACTTTTACATGGACTTTATTATGACCTAAAATTTGCTTTGGGTGTCCTCTAGTGGTTAAAACCCCTCTGTCTCTGTGTCTAGGTTGGGACTCGGCAGTAACCAGATTCGCCACATCGAGCACGGTGCTTTATCTTACCTCACCAACCTGAGGGAGCTGCACCTTGACAACAACCGTCTGTCCGGTGTTCCCAGTGGTCTGCCTAATATGAAGTATCTGCAGGTGTGCTTGTGTTTGTGTACAGAATTCTACTGATTCTACTTCATTTACACTAAATAAACTGAACCACACTCTCCTTACAGGTTGTCTACCTCCATTCAAACAACATCACCAATGTTGGGGTGGATGACTTCTGCCCAACAGGTTTTGGGATGAAGAGGGTGTTCTACAATGGCATCAGTCTCTTTGACAACCCGATCAGGTACTGGGAGGTGCAGCCCTCTGCGTTCCGCTGTGTCAGTGACCAAATGGCTGTACAGTTTGGCAACCACAAGAAATAGAAGATGCACAAAACCAATCCAGGAGGAGAACAAGAGGAAATAGTGTCCAAAATTTGTGTAAATCATCAAGATATTTGAGTGAAGACGATGAATAAACATTCCCATGGAGGCATAATTCAGAAGAAACGTGGACTCCATTTAAACCGAAGGTTTAAAGAACCACTGGTAAACTAAATTAAAACGGTGCATTCAAAACTATTGATGTGTGTAATTCCCTGCTGACATTAATGAATATGTACAATTTAGTTGACATACAGCATTTATGATTCCTTAATTAACTCTCTTGAGATGTCTATTAACAGTTTCATTTGCTTAGTTTTCATGGCTTGGATCTTTAAATAATTAGATAAATTCACAGTTTGTCATTCTGTACGCCTATTGTCACTCATTCATCATGGTAATACTGTAATAAAATGGATTGTGCTGTGGATGTTTATCATGCCATCACAAGACAGCCTACCTTAAAGGTGACACGCTTATTTTCTTTAATGTCAAATTTTATGAACTTTGTTGTAAATAAATGATCCTGAGTGCATTCAGTTGAATAATAACTCTGCAGATGTGGCAGAAGATTTGAAGGTGGAGTAGCTAAATGACACTGCAAGGGAAAGTCTTCACAAACAAGTCCTGCTTCTGGTTGTCGTGTGACCACGCCTACAAGGCTTGGCAGAAGAATTTCAATCATTTTGCTTATAGTCTCTGCTCTAAACAACACGAGAAATGGACTACAAAGAACAGGTAGGCTACGTTAACAACTATTTACTGAATTAACTCAATACGTGGATGATAATAATTCATATTTCAAAATAAGCTTAGAAACTAATAAAATATGTATTATTTTGTCACGTAGACTAAATTAATTAGGCTACATAAGAATGATAATTCTAACTATTCCAACCATTAGAATTGTATAAAAATATTTTAATATTTATTATTAGAATATATATAATTATTTAGAATCAGCTGAGGATCATTAGGTTACTTTTTCTTCATATGTAACCACCGCTAGAATGTAATGTGAAAGTAGCTTTAAGACCGTTCTCCAATAATGGGGTTTTCGCACCAGATAGTTATAGGAAGTTAAAAGTTATAGGAACTAACCATTAGTTCCCCCAAAAGGCGTTCCTAACTAAATACGTTCCCAGTTCCTGCGGTGAAACACGCCAAAAAGTGGGAACTATTAACTCTAGTTCTATGAAAATGTTCCTCCGGTGCGAAAGCACATATTGTTGCGTAGCCTATCTATGATCTTTTGAAGAATTAATGATTATACTTTAATTTTATGACACTATAGCGATGGTTATAATTTACGTCCTCAAAAGAATGCAGACGCCATATGTTGTCAAACTTGTTCTAAAACCTGTAACAGCTGTAAGCGGGAGGAATCTTGACAGATTGAAACTGTCATGCACAGGTTGAGCAAGTTGTATCCAGCGCGCAATTCGGAGATTTGATCGAGTTCTCGTACCCTATTGGCTACTCACACTGGGGCGTGTATGACGGAGATGGATACGTTATTCACTTTGGGGTTGCAGGTAAGCACGATAACGTTTACTTTAATACTAATTCTAATTCTATAAAAAATAACTATACAGTCACTATACTATACTATACAAAGTAGGCAGATTCCTTCGTGACTAGCCTACTAGTGAGTACATTTTTTTTAATTACAATCTATGTCTCTGTGTCATGAGGAGGTTAATGTGATATATATAAAACTCCTACACTGCTGTATATAAACTACACAGGTTAAAATGTCACCTGATATCCTCCTAGCTGGCTGCAGGAATAGACTTTTGTCTACTGTGGACATTATATTTTAGTGAATTTCTGACACCATATACATGCCACAGTTTTAAAGGGATAGTTCAGCCAAAAATTTTAATTTTGTCATTACTTACTCACCCTCAAGTTATTCCAAACCTGTATGAGTTTCTTTCTTCTGTTGAACACAAAAGAAGATATTTTAAAGAATGTTGTTAATCAGACAGCTGACAGCAGCCATTGACTTCCATAGTATATATTTTTTCCTAATATGGAAGTCAATGGGTAGCCAGGTTTGGAACAACATGAAGGTGAGTAAATGATGATTTTCATTTTTGGGTGAACTATCTCTTTAATTCTGGATGTCCTGTAAAGAGCACATTCAGGGCTTTTCAGAGATACCAAATGTTTGTGGGTTTTACCCATAGACTGTAAAAAAGGTTTTACCATGACAACAAATTCTCCTTGGTCTTTTAATACGACTGACAATAATGTAGTGATCAAATTAGCACTCTTATGGAAATATGATCTTTTATTGTAATTATTATTTAAATCTGACTAATTTTAAGATTGTTTGTCATAAATCAACATCTCAGGAAAATGTATGGGGTTTCTAATCAAAATATGACTTTCTGTTACAAATTAGGACATTGATTTCATTGATTTGTCCAGTTGACACCAGGGATTAAATCATGTTTATCATTTTGGGAGACACAACAAGTGAACGAAATTATATATCAATATTCCTCTGAAATGTTAGATATTATTATGAAAATGTTGCCAATTATTACTGAAACACATTTAAATGCAAATTAGATACAGTGTATTTATTGCATTGAATGGAACTGCATGGCCATTTTAACCACAGTTCATATCAATTCATTCCATTATATCTTTCATAACATATTGTTATAACATATAACTTTCATTATATTTTTCCATACCAGATGAAACTCAGGTGATGAGTTCGTTTCGGGGTTTTCTGCAGACTGTCTTCCCTGTTTGTGGTGATCTTTTGCTTGGAGAAACTAAGATACGACGTCAGCACCTGTCTGAAGTTAACGTACCTAAAGGAGCTCGTGTTTTAGTGAGCCATGAGCGACACGATCTCCAGCCTTCACCTGAGAATGAAATTAGACAACGACGAGATGCTTTACTTGACAAGGAGTTTACGTACAAAGTCCTCACATTTAATTGTGAGCACTTTGCCACATTTGTCCGCTCTGGAAAAGCTATGTGCAATCAGGTGAGTTGATGAATCAGGTAGTATATCAAGTATATATCAAGTTTAACAGTATATCATATACATCATGTACATTTTTGTTATTCTGACATAAGTTTATATTGGTTCTTTTGTTTTAACAGATCCCAGGGAAGCCCAAAAACAAGGAATGTGTGGAGGCTACTGAACAATTTAGCAGCCTTGTGCCATCATATACTGAATTATCGATGCCAATCTACACATTTTCCCAAGAAAATTGTGTTGAGTTTCACTAAGGATATTTCCCCCTCACTCTTGGAATTAAACCAGTTTTAAAAGATTCCTGTTTAATGTCAATGGAAAGGGTTCTTCACTCTTCAATGGTCTTATTTGGTCTCCTAACCTGATCAGGCTGGTCTGTTGGCTGGTTTTAAAACAGTTTTGGACACTTTTTAGGTCGGGAGACCGACTTGGTTAAGCCAAATGATCATCTTAGCTAAGAGTTTTTTTCTTCTTCTTCACATTTCTAACTAATATGGCACATACCATTACTAATATTTGCCATAGGTAAGGTAACACCACAGTTATAAAAACATTTTAGACCCCATGGAATTGCTTAATTTATTTATTTTGCTGCTGACACATTGCCAGTTACAACAGAAAGTCTTTGGAAATATCTAAGGGCTCGTCCCTTTTAATGCCCAGCAAGCACAGAACATTCCCCTAATGTTAGCATTATGGTTACCGTTTTTTTTTTTTTTTTGGGGGGGGGGGGGGGGGGCAATTAATAACATTCTAAGAAAGTACTCTGTGGGTTCTTTATGTAACCAAAAACTAACCTTTCCAGAACATCCTCAAGAACCTATTCATAACCAAACTAAAGCAAAAATCGTTATATAGCTGCATAGCTTTAAATTACGCCATAGCCATGTACATTGATTTGCTACTAGTCAGCTGCCGAGCCTATTTTCCTAGAATAGACTATTTGTTAAAAATGAATTTTCTATTGGAAAAAAATCTATTTTGAATTCATTCACTTTATATCAGCCAGAATTGATAAAAAAGATTTAAACAAAATTGGCAAGATTACAACAAGCTTGTTGGGTTTGAAGATAAACATATTTTGATTTATTAAGATTTTACAGTAGTAACAATAGCTAGTGAGCTAATTGTATTTTGGATGAAAATGTGGTTACCATGGTGATCTTTCATAATGTAAAGGGGTTATGCAGTGCTGTGTTTCTCATGATTGAAAATATATATATATTTATATTCCATACAAAGACCTATTCTGATTAACATTTTTTATTGTAGATTTATTCGTAACAGCAATAAAAAAATAATAATAAAAAAATCTGCACCTCACGAGAGTTTATTGTCTGTTTGATAAAGACGAAGCGTTTCCTACATTCCCCGGATGTTGCCCCACGCTTGCTCATGTCCCGGATGTACCTACATTTTAGTAGAGGAACAAAAAATGGGCTCGTTACCAAGCTTCACCAAGCCGTTTAAATTATCCCCACACACGATTATTGTACATGTATGAGGACCAGACCGCACTTTTGAGCAGAGTCCGCGTCCATAGTCACCGTGTCTGTAAAGTGATTCATGACATTAAACGGGTAAGACAGTTGTATACATTCAGTGTTGCTACACGCTGTTGACGTTAGCAAGCCAGCAGTCAGTTGCTAAGCGAAGTTTATATCAATAGTAGATAACGTTTAAGTATCTTTAGGAATATAGAAGTAATAGAAGGGACCGCAATGAAATATTAACATAGAAAATGTATATAATCTTAACATATCATTGTGTTCTACAGCCCCTCCTTGTGAATGCTAAGAGGCAGGCTAACACAGCTGTCCAGATACATTTCAGGAGACTGCTTATTCATAAATCTTTTTACTAGAGTTTCTTGTCTTGAAAAGAGCATTATGTTAGTGTTTTTAAAGCCATGATATTGAAGTGAGATGTTTGATGCATCCTTCTATCTTTATATTCATCCTTTTAAACCTGTTAGACGTTAATTTATAAGCTAACCAGGTCAGTGACTTAACTGTTCCTCTAGCTGCTACCTATATTATAGATAGTAGGTCAAAACTGAGCAAACAGGCTTAAAATACAAGTTTGCTACAGGAGTTATAGTCAAATAGGTTCTTAAATTGAAGCACTATATGTATATGTCAAATCAAAGTAGATATTATGTGTAGTTTTAAATGCCTATGTGATATCAGAATATATACCAGTAACCTGTGTGTTTTTATTATAGATGTGATGTGAGAATATATCATCTGTTTGATTTTATATGTAGTAGTGATATCAGAGTATAAAATCAGTTTTAATGCAGATTTGATCAGAATATATAATTTGTATGCTTTTTTATGTAGACGTTATATCAGTATAAAACCAGTATATTTTATGTAGATAATAATCATAATATATAATCTGTTGGATTTTATATGTAGATGTGATGTGCAAACATATGATCTGTATGATTTTTATGTGTTGCATGGTTGAGCAATGGCAGTCTAGATACACAGTTGAGCAATAGATCTGTTTACATATGTGTAAAATTCACCCAGGTCATGTGATAACTTGTCCGAGTCTGTTTATCATCTTTATTAATGTATTATTTATGATGTCATAAGACTCTATAATGCTGTAGTGGAGTCAGTGACTTAATGCTATGAATTCTGATCTCTTCTAGAGTGAAGTTGGAGGTGAGAGTCGCGGGCCGAGCGTGTTGACAGAGTCGAGCTGCTTCACACTGCTGACAGGGCCTTCCGCCATCCCCCTCACCCGTCATCTGCCTAGCGAAGAGTGATGACCTCACAGCAGCATGGGAATGCCAACCCTGCCCTCCTTTTGCCACAGAACTCTTCATCTAGTCAGGGCAGGCAACACATTTCTCGTTCTCCGATAGACTCGTATTCCCGCTCCGGGCTCTCCTCTCCTCGGAGAGGCTGGGTTGCGGCATCCTCATCCGCAACAACTCACGGTAACTCCCTTGCGCTCTCTCTAAGCCGACTGGCTCCGGCGTCCTGCAGTAATTCCTCCTCGTCTCGGAGACCTGCGTCTGGCCGGGTGGAGCCGTGGCCAGAGGAGGCTGTGGACGATGCGTATGGGCTTTACTCCCTTCACCGCATGTTTGATATTGTCGGCGCTCAGCTGACGCACCGTGATGTGCGTGTGCTGTCCTTCCTTTTTGTGGACGTTATTGACGAGTACGAGAGAGGAGGGATACGAAGCGGCCGGGATTTCCTGCTCGCATTGGAGCGTCAGGGGAGATGTGATGAGACGAACTTCAGGCATGTTCTTCAGCTGCTGCGCATCATCACTCGCCATGACCTGCTGCCGTACGTCACGCTGCGCAAGAGACAGACAGGTTTGAGATCTTGTCACCTTCACCCTCATTTTGGTCACTAGTTCATCTACCGCTTATGACAGCAGATTATTGTCCTTTTTTTGGCAAGGTGTAATATGTTGCTTATTATTTTCCAGTGTGCCCAGATCCAGTGGATAAATATCTGGAGGAGACGTCAGTCCGTTATGTTTCTCCCAGAGGAGCAGGAGAGGCCCAGCAGGGAACTCCTCACAGAAGAACAGGTGTGTCCTCCTTTGGTTGTGCTTTAGACTTTTTGCTAGTGCTGTAAAGATTTTTGGTAGTGATGCACTGAAATTATTTTTTTTCTTTTTCCGATACACAGAAAAAATGAATTAAAGTATTATTTAGCTGAAAACTAATAATACATTTTATGTAATAATCAGTTAATTAAAGGTATAGCGGAGGATCTTTCCAAATTTTAGATAAGACCCGCCCTCTCCACTTTTTGAAAAGTTTGATTGATTCACCAGAATGATTGACAATTAGGAGGACCAATAGAGCATCACAGTCCCGCCCACAGCCGGTACCGGAAGTAAAAATTCAATACAATTTCTCCATTGACAGTTGGGGTATAAGCCATAAAAACGTAACCATACATGGTAGACTTAAAACCAGCTACGGCAGTACTAAGTGATTGTATATGCTCATATAACCGCCAAAAGTTCATGGGGCACTAACCTTGTTTTGAGATAAATGCCTTTTATTCGCGATGTCTTGGAGAAGTACTTCATTACCCACAATCCTAAACAATCCCACAATCCCACAGTGATGCATCTGATTGGTGGAGCTCGTGTAAACCCCGCGAATGTTCGTGAAGACTCAAGATAAATAGAAAAAAAGAAAAAAAAACTGTTGCGTTTTTTTGCACGGTATCACTGATGTGACATTTGAACCGAGGAGTCTTCATATATGGTATGAGTCATATCAAGCATTTTATGATGCCACTGTCAAAACAATATTTAGCTTAGGCATACCCAGAGCCATAGAGAGCTCTTCATGCATTTACTGAACATTTGTGTAATAATTCATGGCAAGTTAATAAACTGAATATGATGCACTTTCTGGTTTGCTGACTTTCACTTTTTAATTTTCACTTGTTGTTATTAAGAAAATACATTAAATGTTATTAAAATTAAGGATGAACTATAACTTCATGAATAAAATGAGCATGGACCACAAGTGGGAAATTGTTGAGGCATTTGTCAGCAACCTGCCCGTGGGCCGCTGAAACTGATGAGCAGAACGCCGCGCGGACTGCCAGATCTGCACCCGTGAGCCGCGGACCGCCAACCATGCTTTCCAGTCTATTTACACAATTACTACTGAAAGAACTGCTATAAACGGCACAAGAAAAAGTTTGCGTGGCTGTCGTCAGATTTTAAAGTCGCTGTAAAGGCTCTTTCGCGGTTGTGGCTTCAGTCGACTTCAGTGAGGCGCGATGGTTTATGGGATGAGTAGTTCCTTCGCTCGGAAATGAAAATATGTACACAGTCTTGTACCTTTGACTTTTTTTGGATTTTCTCGCCGTTTTTTCACTCGAAATGATATGTTGTATGCCTATGAGTTCAGCCGTAGCTGGTTATCCTCAGACATGCTCTAAAACTCTTTAGATACGGATTTTCGAAAACGTCAATGGGAGAAATGAATGGGAAATTTACTTCCGGCACCGAAGCGCTCTCGGGCTGTGGGCGGGACTGTGATGCTCTATAGTTTAGGTTACCCACCAGGAAGTAAAACATCCTCCGCTATACCTTTAATTAAATTTAATTCAATAATAACACTCAAATAACATATTTAACTTATGGAACATATTTTTTCCATAGTTGAAACTAGTCAACTGGTTGAGTGATATGATTAATTTCATTAAGTTGTGCTGTTTCTTTCAACATACCTTTTGATGTCCATTCATCTGTATTGTAAGCCTGTTTGTTCAGCATATTTATGCTGTAACTAGTAGTAAAGAGAAAGAGATTAAAGGGTGTCTAAGAGTGCCCAAATTTTTTGTTTGAATTTCGTTATAAAATCCACAAAATTTGAAAGCTCAGACTTTTTCCATATCATACCAAAAGCAACAAAACACAAAGCTTATTGCAATTATTAGACGCTAGGCACGCTCTAAATAATGTTTAGTGCAGTTTGGTTCACGCACCAACTTAAACCAGCATAGATTAAAAAATCTTGGTTAATCAAACTCAAGATTGATTAAAAAAAAGAGAAAATATTGTCAACTCAGCCCTAGCTTCCACACAGCTGACATGTTTATCTGTTGGTGCTTATCCACGTTGTGTGTATGAAATACACTCTCAGACTTATGCCAGGTTCACACTATACTTGAAATCAGCCTGATTTTGGGAAAAGTCCATTTGACGAGGGGTGTTGTGGTGATTCGTAAATGCCAATGCGTGATGGGACCCAAGAATCAATCATTTTATCTCGTATAGTGTGTCATAGACAACCGACACTGCGCCTGCGACGCTTCACGATGTCCCGTCAGAAAAACTAGCATGTTTAATTTTTTTTGGTCCCCCGTGACTTTGGTGCTGCTTGGTGGAAAAAAATATTTTTGGTTACAAAAATGTCTGTGCATCACTTGTTTTTGTTTTTGTTTTTGTTTTTGATCACACCTGAAGTATCACACCTGTCACTCTGTAAACTGCAAAAACTGGGCTGTGGACTATGGTGTAATTATTTGATTAGCCAATCAGAACTTTTGAGGTGCTTTTTGCCTGCCAATCGTTTTGTGCAGTGGGTTCCCAGGAGCGGGGCTGAAGAACTCTGATATTGTGCATTTGTACAGTACAGCACATATATGGCCAAACTAGCACCAACTTGTCCGGACTGCAAAAGCTGTGTAGTGTATTCCAGCCTTAACTGCTTACAGCATTTTCTGATTCTGAACTGGAAATCATCCAAATCTTCACCTTAACTACTTCTCCTTAATCTTCACCTTCTCCTAAACCTAATCGTGATTAGTGTAAATGCATGTACTACAAGACACATGGCCAATCAGAAAGTTTGGTTTGAAATGTGCTGGGGACAGAGACGCATTCATTTTTTTTTCTCTTTCACGCAGGTCATGTTTTGAAAGACGATGTCCTGTAGCTTACTAATGTAAATAAATAAAAATGTATACAAAAATGTGATGTCCGACTCGTTTAATGAAGAAGAAAGCCTTAAGTTTTCAAAAAGCATTAGACATATGACCCACTATTCTGCTTCATAAGTACCATGTTGACAATATGACATGACGTGGTTTAATGTACCTAAACAATGATTACCAAATTTCTCTCTCATATTGCTCCTCATAACCACTGAAAACTGTCAAAAAATCGAACCCAAAGTCCAATTATTATGGACGTTATCTGACATTAAGCGTTTCTGCTTCACATTTGCAGCAGGGCAGCGGAGCGGCTGTGGGTTGACTTCCTTACGGTTCTCAAGTCCTAACGTGAAAAAGCTTTACGTGGTTTAATGTACCTAAACAACGATCCCCAAATTTCTCTCTCATATTGCTCCTCATAACCACTGAAAACTGTCCAAAAAAAAAGAAGAAAAGTGGTGGGTACAAAATGACTCATGACGAAATCTGGTGGGTACGCGTACCCACCGTCCCCACCGAAATCGACGCCTATGACAAGACAGGCATTGTGGTAGTGATTTTGATCATGTTCTGTTTCTCAGGACCCCAGCCATTGATCTGCTGTCCTCCATCAGGACCCCAGGTATGCCCACCACGCGCTAAACCCAACCCACCTCCACCGACCAGGAAAAGGAAAAGATCTCACACAACAGCTGACTGCAGAGAAAAACAGACCTGTGGTGAGAGAACAAATCTGCTCTAGTACAAAAAAAAAGTTGCTGGTTGACATGACAGTCGCAATGTTTTTTATGCAGAACAAGAAAATTTGACTCTGTGGAATAAGATATTAGTAAAATCCTAACTACACCATTTTACCCATAACACAAGAATTTGTAACGTATCTACATGCTTAAGCAATAAGACATGTTCAGATCTGGCCACTTGGCGACACTCCCCCCAAACTCGACTAACTAATCATCCTTCTCTTGCAGACATTAGACTGAGGGTGCGTGCGGAGTACTGTCAGCACGAGTCAGCTCTACAAGGCAATGTCTTCTCCAACAAGCAAGAGGCGCTGGAGAGGCAGTTTGAGCGTTTCAACCAGGCCAACACCATCCTCAAATCCCGTGACCTGGGTTCCATCATATGTGACATCAAGTTCTCAGAGCTGACCTACCTGGACGCCTTTTGGCGGGACTACATCAACGGTTCACTATTGGAAGCCCTGAAGGGCGTTTTCATCACGGACTCTCTGAAGCAGGCAGTGGGTCACGAGGCCATTAAGCTCCTGGTGAACGTAGATGAGGAAGACTACCAGGCTGGCAGGAGGAAGTTGCTGAGGAACCTGGTGGCAGGGGGTGCCGGTGCGGGCACGGGAAGCAGGGAGGGTCCCTTGTCCTAGTGGTGGGAGTGACTCGGTAATTGGAGGAAATTCAGAGAGACCCAGATGAGCAGAGATTGGACACTAATGAGAAGGTATACATGGGGAAGGAAGAGTGAGGAATGTAAACAGAGAGGAAGTGACTCTTAAAAGAAAGATACCCTACTAGAGGCCGGGATTTGCATCTTTAGCCAATATGGATGAAAAGAGGTGTTAAAAGTGTTCTGGAAAGTTGCGTTATTTCTATTTTATTTTGAGTATCTCAAGTTGTGGAAATAAAAGATGAAGGGGAAAAGTTTTGGACAAAGAAGGCATTTAGTTTCTTTTGTCTTTATTCCTGCGTAAATGACACTAATGCTTTTGTTTTTAGGCTTTTGTGAATTAGGTTATTTTTGCTATATTTCCATCAAGTTTTGTTACACAACCATTTGCTCTTAGTGAAATTCTCCTGGTTAAATGAAATGTGTTCGCCTCAAAGTTTAACAAAAACGACAGGTCGCATAAGGTTTGATTGACTGATTTGCCTTTAAAACATCACATTGCTTCAACTCATTATGAAATAATTCCACTGTCAATGTTGTCTAACCATCTATGTTCAAGTTCTTCTGGATGTGAACTCGAATTTCAAGTCTTCTCATTACAGAATCACAAAGCAGAATTTATATGAGAAATCACACAAAATCTTCATGGCACACTCCAACATTGCACTTCACTTTGGAACTATGACTACTTTAAAAAGAAAACATTCTCTGTTTCTGTTTTATCATTGAAGTTATTGCACAATTGGGTTAGTTTTAGAAAATTCACAAGGGGGCGTAGTCCAACATCTGAAGATTCTGGAGCATGGAGAATTGGTTTTCAGAATGGTTTATGATATGCTTTGTTGCAGCCTGTGTTTTGATGCATGTCCCTGTAATTTTCTTTTGTTTATGGAAAAACCCAGTAACGTTGGCAAATGTTCGCTTTTATTTTCACAAAGGTACAAATTGGCTGCTTTTTGTTCAATAAAAAAAAAAAAAAAAAAATTGGTAGTTATGAGAGTTCTAGTGAAAATTTATAATTTCCAATTCCACCATTTGAATTCAAGCAACTGTGCCGGGGTTTCTGTGTTGAAACAATCTGCTGTAACTTTTGTCCAACAAGTCTTGAAAGATAACACAAAATGTGCCAACCTGAAGTGCAACCTGTGTTTTTACATGACAGAAGTGAAACAAAAATGCCTGAGCAACATGCAATCGCAGAAAGATGTGTAATTTGACTGACTTGAGATGTTTTTGCTATACTTTTAAAATACCAAAGCTGTTCCCAGACATTCATTCTCTTAAAACTCTCTTTTTCATTCTCTCCTCCTCAATCTGTTAAGATATAATGAAACTGTTGACATATTGAAAGGAAAATTGGTGACGTGGGGTGAGTGGAACAGATGTTTAGAAAAGTTAGCTGTGGATCAATTACTGCTATTATTATTATTATTATTATTATTATTATTATTATTACAGAAGGAAGAAAAGCATTTTGTAATGTTTTCCTAATGGAACTAAACAAAGTTACAGACTGGTATCTATTATATAGGTTACATGTTCTATTGATTGTGTTCAAGTGTTTGTCTTTATATCTTGCATGTATATGACATTGATCCCCTTAAATATCACACAGTGACAATTGAGCTGTGGTCTGTAGATTTGAAATATCTAGACATTTCTAACCTTTTTTACACTTTGTTTTTCATAGAGAAAGAAATGGGATTGCTACTTTTTGGAGAGGTGAGATGAGAGTATTCTCAAAGTGACACAGTAGAACAGATGAAGACGGAGCACTTTATTTTTTACTCTACAGTATTTCACCTGTTGTAACCATATATAGTAATACACCATTCCAAAATCTAGGAGCATTGGCATCATCGGCCGTCTGTCACATTATGACTCTGATTTTTGAATAATTTTATTTTTTTTGTTGACCATGCCGGTGGTTGTGTTAAGTGAAATATTTACGTGCAAAATAGACAGCTGGTTCATTCAATGTCTGTACAAATCAATAAAACAAATTGAAAAACATAATCTGTTGCAGTTCCTTTTTTAATACATTAAAATATACTGTTAGCAACACATTAATTGATGTTGAAATTTCAGGTTAGCCATTCAAAATTTTATTTCCCGAAAAGAATTGCTCTGTTTGAACTGCCTGACCAAGCAACATTGTCTCAAACAAAAATTTAGGGCAGTACTACCTTTTTTTAACGATTGCTGATGAAGGCTTTTGGAAAAGCTATTTAGAAATTGCAATTCTGTAGGAATCTAGAGGGCGGTTTACAAATACCTGGAAAAAGTTAGCATCTTCATGGCTCCATTGCTTATGCTTAGTTATGCTGCCATGTTTTGAGCCAATCATCTGAATCTAAATGCGTGATTGATCAATGCTGATTGGCTGATGGCAACATAAAAATGCTCACAGTCCCAATCTCTTCTCTAGTGACTAAACTTAGCTGTGAAAGGCAGAACAAATTGAAAAAACGTCCATTTCACAATTTTAAAATCCTTTCCACAATTGGCCATTGGTAAAACATCATCTTTCATATATCAATATGTTTGTGATTTAAATGTTGCTTGCAAAATTATGAATGGAAAAAGAATTTTGTTTCTCAGCCAGATGGTTTTAGTTACAGCATCTACAGCTAACAAGGCCATGCAAACAAACCAAACATTGACCCTTTGGAAGTAGTGGAGAAATTGCATAGAGCAACATTAATGATATCAGCCTAAAAGAAATTGTTACCAGAGAGATCTTCACTCTTTTTTGGCTTTCCTTTTCCTGACAAAAACTTTCAGCAAAGCCCTGCTCATTAAGACCAAGAGCAGACAGACTGCTGTAAACAAACTCGCTATCAGAATTATCACATCCGCGCAGTGGTAGGAATACCAAGGAAGCTTGTAGGACTGTGTGCGTAAATGTGCCGCACCCTTATGCCTCATTACAAACTCTAGCCAAAAGATGGCGCTGTCCATTGGCTTGAGCGGTGTGTCATGATGTAGACTTGACATTCTGCGCATGTTCTTCTGGTACGGTTGATTTTCATCCAGGATATCCATCAGGGCTTGCGTTAGGGTATCTACATCCAGGACTGCGACGTCAAGCACTTGAGCCACCCCTCTGGCTTCCAGGCGAATCATGTTGTCGAATTGGTCGAAGATGAGCGGGAGTCCAAGCATCGGCACGCTGTGGTAAATAGCCTCATAGATTCCATTCGTTCCTCCATGGGTGACGAAAGCTTTAGTTTTAGGATGCCCTAGGAGGTCGTTCTGAGGCAACCATTCCACTATGAGTGTGTTTTTCCCCAACGAAGACGGCTTTTCCCCTACGTGCCTCCAAATCACCTTTTGCGGCAAGCGAGCGAAGGCAGAGGCGATAACCTCAGATATGTCAGGAACCAGACTTCCAAGCAGAGTACCCAAAGACATGATCACCACCCCATGCTCTCCAGAACTCTCAACAAACTTCTCCAATTCATCTGGTAGAGGTTTGGATGGTTTGCACTGGAAGCCTCCAATGTAGACCACGTTGGGCATAGTAGGACGAGGGAACTCGAATACAAAATCGACTCGCATGAGCCACAAATCCGCTCCTTGGATCAGAGTGTAGACATTGGAATTCGGGTCTATGTATTCGCTGACAACTCCTTGATAGAGGGGCCGTGTGAGCATGTGGTCTATATATTGGCCGATTCCAAAATGCAAGAGATTTTTCATTTTATTCGCAAAGCTCATTTTGTCCGTCACCCTGGATCCGATAGTTGGGATGTAAGAAAGTGGTGAGGGTGCAATTGCAAAGTGCCCTTCTCCGTTTGTTATCCATCGTACGTTGAACACCATTGGTAGACCCAAGTGCACACCCAGTATGACCCCTCCTGCAAAACCAGGATCAGTTAGCATCAAATCATACTTGGACTCCTTGAGTGTTTTTACAAGCTTTTTATCTTCTAGGATGGTCCTCACCATCTCAGCAGAAGACCTGTGAGACTCTTCTAAAAGAGTGATGATTTCTTTCTGAAGGGCAATGAATGACCAAACCGATCCCTTCCCTCTTTGAATGTCAATGTTTCTCTTAAGAAAGGACGCCATGTACTCCGGGTCCTCCAGGCTGCTGAGGTGCTCAACATGGACGGTGATGGACCTATAGTGTGTGGTGTTCTCTGGGATGTACCAACTGTTGGCAGAACGGACCACTGTCAGTTTGTGACCTCGCTGATGAAGCTCTCGTAGCAGAATGTCCATGTTAAGCCAGTGGCTTCCATCCACAGGGTACACTAGGATCTTCCCAGTCAGGGAAAGTGGTGGGAGACTCCAAAGAAAGACAAGGACAAAGATCGAGGGATGTAGCAGCATTTTCTGAAAATGTATGTTTGATTAGTCAATCATTTTGATTGGGAAACTACAACTTTTTGTAATTGTAGATCAAAACATACTTGCTTATGCTTGTAAATTAGAGAATAATGCCAAGTTAACCCACTTATAATATTTGTGTTTTAAAGGGATAATTCACCCAAAATGAAAAATTCGGTCATCTACTCACCTTCATGTTGTTTTTGGTCCATTAAATGAACCTCAAAATGGTAGAATGTTGTTTGGACCACTTGGTCTTTCAAAATATAAGTTTTGTCTTCTGCAGAAGAAAGTCATACAGGTTCAGGTTAACATTAATGATGAGAGAATTTATTTATTTTTTTATTTTTACAGTGAACTTACCCTTTAATTATTAGCATTGCTTAAATTCAGAAACTGATTATTACAAATCAAGTACAAACATCTTATTTTAATCTAAATCTTATCAAACATCTTATCTAAATTTGCCGTTTTGTAAACCCAAATTAATGGACGGATACATGCTAATTCTTTCTGATAATATTGCATTGTACAATATAACAATGAAAATACAAAAAAAACTATAAAGAGTTTTTATACCTATACCATTTGTGATTACAAATTGGATATCAATGCTTATTTTAAGTCTTTGGTAATGATGATCTCATGTCTTTTGTCTCTCCATTATTTATTTATTCATATTGTGTTTTCTCTCTATTCCTCATTTGCCAGTGGGTTGCCCTTTCACTTAGGTTCACAGTTATCTTAGAGAATCATTGCACACTGACCTGACCCTGCTTCAAGATATCATGTACAGTTTTAACAGTTAACTGATTGCATGTGAGAAAAGGTCTCGTAACTAAGCACAGATCCATTTCCCTCACATGTATGCTAAATAGTTATGTAAAGGCTATTTATGCAAGATTAAACTTTGGCATACCAAAGACTTGAGAATCAAAACCTGTGTATTGTTAAATAGTGGAAGCAATTTAGTGATTTGCACAAATATGTAAATGTGCAACTGTGTAGCTCATTGTAAAAATAAAATAAAAAATACTGTATACATTGTTCTGAATGACATTGTGCAATATAGTCTCCATTTACTCTTCATAATGAAGTTTACATTGATTGAACTACTACTGCAAAATGAAACATTTTAAACCACACAGACAAGTAGAATTAGACATATTGGCTACCTTGTCTTTGGCGATGTCCTGAAGAGAAGTTGTGCGATGTGTAGCCTAATGTCCCAACTGTGCAGTTTTTATTCCTGATCTTGCAGACAGCGTGTGAAAGTTATTGCCAAGAGTGAGCAAGGTCCTTCACTTATGTTTTCATTGTATATTTCTTGGCTAACATAGAAATCGGACCGGGAACAGCGTGAGGTTGAACTTTGGTCCAGATTTGCACTTCCTCTGTTCGTTTATTTAGCATAGCCTCAAAGGTGGGCTTGATCTGAATCATGTGTTTGGTGGAAGAAAGAAAGAGTGAAGGGCAGGCCCACAAACAGATTATGTTAGAGGATTACATACAGCACATTCCACTCTTGTTAAAACCTAAACCCTAACCCATTAAAACAGGCCTTCGAGAAAGTATGGAACCAAAACACAAGTGTTGGCAAAATTATTCCACTTCTGACTTGTTAAATAATCCAAAAAGAGTGCAATCATGAAAATATATCATAATTTGGAGTCAGCTAAACAAGAGCTTTCTTATAAAAAAAATTCCTACTGGATAAAATAAAATTCCAATTTTCTATTTGTTTTTCAGAATTTCAGTTCAATAGGCTATCTTATTTGGTATGGGTATAGGCTACTGTTGTTTTCACCTCAGAGTGAGAAGGCACTTATTAAATATGCAGTCCTTATGTTAGATAACAGCTCAGTGTGCATTGTAAAATACATTACTTTCATCAAGCTTGGCTTCCGAAATCTTGTAGATATTTTGCGCTGCTGGATGCAACGCCATTCTTCTCCACTAGAGGGATTGACACGTCACTATTTTCACTTGGGATGCAGATTACAGATTACAGAACATGAACAGGTCATTCTTATTTATTTAATAATTTATCTTATGATTTGAAGTGGCAAATGTAAAGACACAGAGGGCATAATATGTTCAGTGTTTTTACCCCTCTTCTGTTTTCACACTAATGCTTTAGGCCAACAAAAAAAACAAAAAAGTCATAAAACTACACTCTAAAAACTGCTGGGTTAAAAAATAACCCAACCTTAACCACACTGCTGGGTCACTATTGGACAGAACACGCGCTGGGTTGGTTTGACCCAAGTGCTGGGTTTTTCCATTTGACCCATATTTCTGGGTCATTCATTTGACCCAACCAGTGGGTGAAATTAACCCTCTTGCTGGGTTAAGTCTTACTCATGTGCTGGGTTATTTCTTGTCTCATTGCCTTAATAAAATTAGAAACAAATATTTGTTATATTATGAATGTAAAATAATTATTATCTCTGTAATACAATAAACCAGAGAGGCCACTGTATGATTTCAATCTAATTTTTTTATTTTATACATTTCTTTAATACTTTTCTTTGTTAATATTAATCAATGTCAAAGGTCTGACATGTCCCCCTCATTTCATCCCTGAGGCACAAAATGTGCAGAAATTCACCAGTCATCTCATTTTGTAAATATTCAACCATGTTGGTCCTCACCTGTTGATCAAGTCAAGTCATCTTTATTTATATAGCGCTTTTTACAACACAGATTGTATCAAAGCAGCTTCAGTGATACTGTAACATGAATATAATACAACAAAATTTGTTTCTAGAAGAATATTGCGTCATCGTCCACCTTAAGGCAAATCAATAATATTGTTGAATATTAAATGTCCCCAACTAAGCAAGCCAAAAGCAACAGTGGCAAGGAACCAAAACTCCATCAATGACAGAATGGAAAAAAAAAACCTTGAGAGAAGGCTCAGGCATTCAGTTCTCCTCTGGCCATCGAGCAAACAGTCTATGATTATGATCCAGGCATCATTACAGGTCAGAGGTCAGATTGAATAAGAACATTCAGAATATTATCCAGTTCATTTGGTTGAAGATTGGAGTCATCACTCGCATATGGAGACGGGTTTGTTGAGGATCAGTCGTGTCGATGAGGCCTTCACAGGGCTGATGAGGCTGGCCCTTCAGGGATGCGTCATGGATGGGTCCAGGCGCAGGTCCACCATCTGATCTGGATACGGCCTGGATCCGCCTGACTTCAGTAAACTTTAGAATGAACAGAAAGACATACATTAGCATAGATGCCATTCTTCTTATTAAATAATGAGTACATCAGGTGTTATAGGAAAGTGTCCCCGGTTCCGGCTGACCTATGCAGCCTAATAATCATTTAACTGATTTGAATAATAGAAATCTATAATGTTCTATATGAATTCCAGGTAAAAGAGATGCGTTTAAGTTTAAATGTAAACTGACAGAGTGTGTCTGCTTCCCGGACAATCACTTAGAGTGTTGCAATAAAACTGACATGCAAGTTAAGCTTTTTTTGTGGAAGTATCAATTTATTATTGAATATGCAATTAAAATTATTGCAAAAATTACCAAATGACCAAATGTGAAAAACAAACACAATGTGGATTCAGTATTGCAAACTGAATTATAGTAATAGTAATAAAAGAGTAATTTTGACAAATATTATCAACATTAAGGCATTAAAATAAAAAATAAAAATATTACTGTAATGTTGATACAGTGTCAACATTAAAATTCTGCTCAACATTAAAATTCAAAGCTGCTTGTTAATCTCCTGACTGCCAGCGCTGATGATCACCTCGTTTAGATGTTAACTTGCACACAATATAAAATGAAAGATGACATGCATGGTGGTAGGGTATAGGCTATCATGTAAGTTTACATTTTTTAAGTTTTAAATATTGACAATCATTCGTTCAACTAAACGAGTATACTTTTCTTCTCAAAACTGGCGCTATTTCTCCTTTCCTCAGTCGATGTTTATAAAGATTGCAAGTCATACATTTACTAAAAAAGGCTATTTCAAGGCTCTTGAAAGCCTCTTTTTTTTTTTTTGGCAGAAACGATGGTTCGAGACATTACAGAAGACACACGCAGACTGTGCTGGAACTTACCTCAGTCACTTCTTCAGACGAGTATTTCTAAAACTACGCCAGCAGACTTTTCACTCACAACTCACTTGCTAGCCTAACGTACATTAGAGACTCATTTCCCGCTGATTTTACGTGCGAGCCCTGTGAGGGAAACTGCGCGTATGGATTTCATACAAAAGCTTTTCTCACTTTTAAATACGCAACGTCCACAATGAATAGGACTACGATAATTACATGATGAATTTAGAATAAAATTTTTCAAAAAGGCTGCTGATATATCTGGTTTAATTTCAACTAAGGATTTAACATGCGGCATTTTGTCAAAAATTCTAACCGGCTAGCTGTGGCTAATTAATTTTTCACAGAATAAATACCTTACCCCTCACACTTCCATATCAAAGACTGTATGTTGAACAGTGAAATTAGCTTGCTGCTACCACCACAACTTATTAAAAATATAGGTAAACATATTAACTTACCATAAAACACTGCCTGCTCCGAGTGGCGTGCTCCTCGAGTCAGGTCAGAAGTGAAGAATCCAGAAAGTTCCGCAAAGAATGAAATAAGTAACCAGTTGCTGGGTCAAAACAACCCAACCAGCGGTTTATTTGCTTACAACTCATTTGACCCAGCATGAGCAACCCAATAATGTGTTTACAGTACCCCAAACAACCCAACTTTTTGACCCAGCACAATCAACCCAACAATTTGTTTACAGAAACAACCCAGCATTTTTTAGAGTGTAGTAATGCACTGTAAAAAATTTGGAGTAGGAATTACTTGAAAAAAGCTTGCTAATTTTTTTCACTCAGAAAATGCTAGTAAATTTACAACGTTTGCCAAGTAAAACCTAAACATATTTATCAGTAGCTTTAATTAGAAATCTTTAAGTTAAATTTACTTGGAATATGTAATTAAGTAAACTTTACTTAACCTAGTTAAGTGAAAGTAACAAAGATAATAAGTCATTTAACTTGGCTAGTAAAAGGTCGATTAACATCAATTCAGTTGAAATTTCCTTTGCATTACATTTCACTCAAACAATAATATTGAATTATACCAATCATTTATAGTATGTGCTTTACTTAGATTATCTAAGTAATTTATACTACATCATGTCAGATATTAAGTCTCATGTAAATGCAAATACAGTACCTCAATACTTGGTAGACAATACACAATGACGGTAACATTTGATGGATTATTTTTGTGTTTGAATGTGTCATTTTGAGCAGAAAATTTACTTGAAATGTCACAAAATGGCAAATTACTAATCCTGAAAACAAAAGCAATGATAAAACAGTGTAAATACAGCTGGAAAACAGTGAAAAATGAACCTCATTAATTATTCAAGGTCCAGTGCATGATGGGAACCCCAGTATCAGAAAAGTTGAGTAATTTTTACTTAATTTTATTGAGTAGATATGTACGCTTTCATTTCTACTCGCTTGAATTAAGTACTGATATGGAATTTACTTAGTTTTTTTAATTATTGCCTGGACTAACTTTTTCATGTAAATTACATTGGTTTTTTTCAGTAGTATTTACTTAACCAAAAAATCATTTTTTACAGTGTGGTGTTAATGAAAAATTCATCATTCTTGTGTTTATTCATTTAAACTTGTTGATTTCATTTAACTATGTGTAGTAGCATCTGACCATATACTTCTGTGAGGGTTTTCTAACAGCTGAAGAAGGGACAGGAATACAGGGGTCATTTAACAATAAACAAGGGGTCCCATGCCCTCCCCTTAGGGGAAGCAGGAGGTCATTTAGATTGTAAATGAAGGCCTTTTGGCTTCTCAGGGACAAAGAACAGCATGACCTGCCTGGGGGGGGGGGGGGGGGGGGTGTAGAACCAGTCCATACTAGCTTGAGATATAAGATGTCTTTAAGGAAATTTACAGAAACTGGGAAAGGAGGAGTCAAGAATGTCAGAAACCTGTATAAAATGTCTCAGTTTTATTATGTCAGTAGGCTTTCTGTTTCACATCTGGGTGGCTGCGGTTGCGAAAAGATTCCTCAAAGAATAAAGCCTTTTCTTCTTTATTACAATTTTGCCTTTTGAGTGTTGTCTTACACCTGTGATGCTGTTTTTCCTAGTGAGATAAAAATTGCTATTACAATGGTAACAAATTAAAATATATATATCAGTATGAAATTAGCCTACAGTACAGAATGAATTATAAAAAGTTATGAAAATATAGCAATTCAGTTTGAACAAAATGAACAATTTGAGTGTGCGTGTGCATGTGTGTGTGTGTGTGTGTGATGTGTGGGCCTGGTAAACCCTACATTATGGTGACAAAATGTCCCTACAGAGAAGGTAATATCTGAAATCCTTGTCCTTATGGGGACTTTTTTTAACCCCATGAGGATCCCCATCGATCATAAGTGATGTTTTTTGAAAATGTAATGCAGAAAGTTTTCTGTGATGGGTAGGTTTAGGGTTAGTGTAAGGGGATAGAATATACAGTTTGTACAGTATAAAAATGTATTTTGTCTACGGAAAGTGACAATTAATCCCAACTTATATGTTTGTGTGTTGACGTGCATGTGCAGAAAAAGTCACAAAATTTAAAGAAAAACCACATTATTTCAGATAGCTTGAAAAACAGAAAAGAAATTATAGCTTATTTAGCTTAAGTGGGGAATAGCTCCTTTTTAGCATCATTATAGGGTAAAATTAAATAAAAATGTTATTATTAAGAAATGTTATTATTTTGGATCTGAACATTTGCCTAAACATTAAAATATGTGGGTCAGATTGACCCACAAACGTAATAGAAATGATGTGTTTATGTCAAAACACATAAACATCAACTTGACATGCATGTTCATGACCCTAAATGTGAAAAAAGTCCCAAAATGAAAATGGGTCAAATTGAACCGCAAATTTAAAGTTGGTATGACCCATTTCATGCCCAAAATTATCATTTAAAATCATTCTAGAGCTAGAAATGTATCTTCAAATTTACTGGTAAAGCTTTATATTACGGGTATACTTCTTTTTTTGACCCCCCCAAACCCCACCAAAAAAAAAAAAAAAAAAAAAACACACCCAAACTTCTTGTTTAGCCTAATTTATACCAATAAAGTATAGGCTACTTTGAAACTGAAATGAATATTAATTAAACCAAGGCTCTCTCTTTTTTAAATCCTTTGTCTGGATGTTTTATTAATGGAGCAGGCAGCAGACTGCATGAGCACTTGCTTAATAATTAATGCTCAGATACCCAGCCAGAGAGGGAGAGAGACCGGGGAATTAATTTAAAGAGTAAATCCATCAAGCAATATCAAATATTTTATTTTTGCTTGTTTTATTGTTATTATATTAGTTAATTAATTATGGATGACAATTTTTGTCAGAGTTTATCATTTTTTTCAACAAAATATTTGTAAATTATTTTAATAAAACAAATGTTTTGTCGCGTATAGTGATTATTCTGTACTAACATGCAAAATTAGCACATGGATATTAATAAATTCACGCACACTATGCGTGGTAATCGTCCAGTGCCGAATATCTGTTTCATTCTGCCTACCGTATCGTGAAAACCAGCCAATGGCGAATGTTCTACTTATGAATATTAAGTACATCATGCTAACGTAACGTGACAACCACCCAATGGCGAATGTTCTGCTTATGAATATTGATTACTCGTGCTGACGTTTCGTTGCTACCTTGCTTGGTTACCTTCCTAAGGCAGAAGCCTAGGTTATGAATATTTAAAAGCAAGCCTTCGTCATAGTAGAATTCGTCTTTACCGGGAAAAGGAAAGGATTGCGGAGAGAGAGAGAGAGGGAGGGAAGCGAGGTTATTCGCCCGACCCTCCCCCACCCCCCGTCCTCCGGCGCTCGGATGCTGCTGCTTCTGCCATCATCACCGCGAGATGCGCGTCAAACTGGCATCATCAGCATGTAGACCCACATCTCCTTCACCCATCACTCTATCAATCAGCGCCAAAAAAAACAGCAACGATGTGACCAAAACGACCCTCCTTTACGTTCCCGACAGCACAATACGCCGTTTTTAACATATTAATTAATGCGGACATGGTACAATCTCATCTGCATCATTCAGGTTTTCTTCCGCATAAGATGAAGTGGTCACCACCGTCTGCTGCCTCCTGTTCCCTTCATTTGATTTCTATTCTGCACCGTTGCGCATCATCTGCATTTGGAATAGCGTAAAGGTCAAATGATGTGACTTTCATTTTTGTGTTCTCCATGATGGGCATGATTTGAGGATAAATCACTGGATATCATTCTGTTTTTCCTGCCTTTTTTTTTCCGGCTCAACGTGAAATGTCCTTGGAGCATGGCCTGCGCGGTGAGTGAATATATATGTTCATGGATACATGTTCACAAGTGCCTTGAGGTGTCAGCAGGGTATGTTTTATGTTTGTCTATTTGTTGCAGTCGAGTGTCTGCTAATGTATAATTAAAGTGCTTTATTATAATAATATCAGTAGGGAAGCATTACAAGGGAATTATCATCATCATTTACTGTACGCCCAGCATATTTATGCTGATATTATTCACCAATATGACATTATTATTTTTTTGCCATGAGTCTAGCTATTCCTGATTGTTTAACAATCGTTTTTAATATCATTAAAATGAAATGGTAATAATCACTATAGCCTAAATAAAATATATATATAGGCTAGACTAATAATAAAATAATCACACATAATAATAATACAGTATTATAATCAGAAATTTGACAGGACTTGCATTATCAACTCTAGCATGTATTTAAAAATATTAATCTTCGTTATTGTGCCATAAACTTAATTAAGAGCTGTGAATCTCTATATAGGCTACCTGTATAGGTAAAAATAAAAATAAAACATAAAAAAAGTAGTTTTGGGTAGACTGAAAAGCAGGTGGTGGATGGATGTAACCTTGCTGTCTGGTCAGTTTGTGCATAATCCCCTCTAAATGCTTTTAATATACATTTGATTTACCTTCCTCTTGCCGTGATTAAACCGAAATAAATCATAACACAAATGCTACAGGCTCTGTCATAAGCTCTGAGCAGCTGTACAGTGGGCCAAGGTGAACATCTGATTCCTGAAGGTTACCAGGAAAGGGCATCATCTTGTTTAAAGAGCGTGTTTGTTGAGGAATATTCTGGCCATTTTTAATAAAAGATGAGGAGGCGCGCACACAGATTATGGGTTTAAATGTTCAGTAAAGTTGGTGTCACAGCAGGGAAATGGAGGCGCAGAGCTCAAGCGGATTGTAATGTCATCCAAAATTGCAGGCCTGATGGCTGGTAGTGTTGCCTTCGTAAATCTGTTCTGCAGTGGGATTGGGCAAGTGTTTATGTGCGCATGCGCAGGCGTCTCGTACTGACTGAGTGAAGGCAGATTTTGCGTCGAGAGGCGGTACTGGAAAGTAGCCTACATGGGTTGGGGAGAGATGCATATACAACGCTTTTATCTAGAGAGAGTATTTCAAAAGGCGTTTAGATACAGAGTAATTGTCCTCGATTTCCATCGGATATTATGTAAACAATCCATTGCAGTAGGTGTGCATGATGAACACTTGCCTACTTGTTTCCCACAAAACTACCTACACCTGTGACTCCTCGGTGAGAAATGCCACCTCCACATTTCGAGACGTTTAGTTGAAATCATTATTTTGTCGACTTTTGAACAACACCATTGGACAAAAAACTAACAGATATGTTCATAATGTAATCTAGGAAAAGTAGATTTAAATATTAGGTAGCCAAGGAGATAGGCCTACCGCGTAGCCTACCAAATTACTAGGGTGTTTGTAAAATTATACTAACACGCATTCAACTATCAGTTCATATATGAATGCAGATAGATGAAAAGTTGTACCCAGGAGATGGAGATTCTTGTCATAAATGCTTTTTTTAACAATAATAACAATAAAACATTTTTTTCAACGATTTCTAATGTTTCATAATTGTTTTACTGTTTAAATTGTTGAAAAGCCATTAAATAGCATTTAAAAAACAATTTTATAGTATTTCACGCAAAAATTCATGCATTTTTTCCCCCTCAAATCATTGTATACCTGTTATATTTTGTGATAATGGTTATTATTATCTATGATTAATTAGCCTTTTTTAAAATAGTTTTTATGATTTCAAATAATTCTCCTCAAATCATTGTCTAGCTATCTTTTAAAAAATATTTTATGATAATAAAGTTTTTGATTAGTTTTTTTTTTATAACATTATTTTGAATGAAATAATGTATATGTGTCTATTTTGTCTCAAGGTGGCATCTTGCTTACTTGCATTTCACAGTTGTCTGTGTTTTTGGTTTGACCAAGTTCAGAGATGAATGTTTAACATTATTATTATAATTTTTTTGTTCCTCAGGTTATTTACCGACGTTATTCCTGTGTCACTAGATCCCCTTTATTGTTTAATAATCAGTAACACTTGCTTCATTTGGTCTTCATAGAGATGGACTGGCACAATGGCTACCACTTATTTTGCTGATTTTTTCTTTATGGGGGGATATTTCAGGGGAACCCCTGCTACCACACCATAGAATAGAAATCCCCAAACAAACTGACAATTCATGTCTCAGTATGGAGAACTACATAGAGAACATCTTAGAAATAGGTGAGGACGAATATATATAGGACAAAAGAGATAACACATTTTCCCAGGTACCCATCTCTTAGCTCATAGTGTCTGCTAAAAAGCTGCCAGTCTTCCAAAACCAACACACCATCATGGGGGATCTGGGCAACAGCACAGTAGAGTTCCACCCTAAGAAGCCAGGGATGGACAGAGGAGACAACGAGGGGGATTTCGGGATGACGGTGGACGAGTTGTGCTCGCTGATGGAGCTCAGGGGACACGAGGCCCTGCAGAAGATCCAGGAGAGCTACACAGATACAGAAACCATCTGTCACAGACTCAAGACTTCACCTGCAGATGGTGAGTAGCACTAGTTTCGACATGTGACCATATCTCTTGCTCAATTACGTAAGATCACACGTGCATCCTGAAACATACAGACATTTTCAGCTATTAAAGAAGCTATTGAGCTATTGTAAAAATTAAGTGGTCCTTTACTCACTCTCAGGTCATTCAAAACTGTATGATTTTATTTCTTCCGTGGAAAGCAAATGGAATATTTGACTGATTGCTGTGTACCATGCAGTTAGTCCCTACGGGGACTGAGGCTTTTATCAGAAAAGATGCATAAGCACCATAAAAGTATCGTAAAAGTGGTCCATTAGACTTGTGCAACATATTCATATACGTCTTCTGTAGCCGTACAATAATTTTGTGTCGGGAACGGACCAAAATCGAAGCCGTTATAGACTTTAATGTAGTGCACAAAATTCTATGGACCATTTTATGATACTACATGCATGGTGCTTTCATGTCCTATTTAAAGCTTGAAAGACTAAGTCCCCATTCTTTGTAACTGCATGTGAAAAGAGCAACCAGTTCAGTTCTTCAAAACTGCCCATTTTGTGGTCCACAGTAGAAAGTCAGTTATACAGGTTTGGAGTCACCAGAGGATGAGTAAATGATGACAGAATTCCTGTAAATCCCTTATATTCACTAACACTCCTTTTCAAAACAAGCCTGTCTTCACAGAAAGAATACCAAATGCCAGGCACCTTTATCTGCTTCTGAAAGCAGACATCGGCCATGTTTTCAGTCGAGAGCATCGTTCTGTTATGCTGTTTTTCTCTTTGCAGCAGTTTTTCAGAAATGTGCCTTTATACAACATCATGGGATTTTTCAAACATAGTTTCATGTTTTATTAGATAGCTTTATAAGCTATGGAGCATAACAGAGTTGATATTGCTTTTACATTTCATCATTTAGCAAACTCTTTTACCCAAAGTGACTTACAAATGAGGACAACAAAAGAAGCAATTAAGCCAACAAAAGGGCAAACCAAATTTCATAAATGGAAAAATACAGAATAGAATAGAAAGTGTTAGTATTAATAGGTCGTGTTGACCTAAAAGACGCATCTTTAGCCGTTTCTTTTAAAATGCTCGGGTTGAGTTTGGCAGGTCATTCCACCAGCAGGGAATGGTTTGTTAATTTAGTTAGCTAAGATTTTTGTTGAATCTTTTATTGCTGTGGCTATTCTGGGTAGATGATCCTACTTTGCGCTCTGATAATAACATTGATTCACATCTTGTTCCGACCACTTGCTTTCAGACCAAGTCATGCGGTCTGCCTACATCGCTATTTGGCAGCCACGATGAGGTTACTTTAAGTTTATTGTAAAGCTCTTTTTTCTCCTTTAATGCTGCTCTTTGAAAAACCTCTCTTCAGAAACCGTGACAGGGATACAAAAAGAAAAGCTTACGGGCATGGATGGAAAGATGAAAGAGTAGAAGAAAGGGCTGGATGTACTGCAAAAGTCTTTCAATGCTGGTATTCCGTAGAAAGAGGATTGCATTGCTGCATCTTAGTTGTCTTAATTTGCTTGTGTATTTTGTGCCATGAACAGAGACTGAATGAATTAACTGGGGCAATTGGAATGAGTTAGGGAAATGATTTCCTACAAACCTTTGGAGTAACTCAATTAGGCTTTACAGTGAGTGAAAGGGAAGCTCTGATGGGAGCTGAGAGGTTGCCAGGGGCAGCAGGTGATGATTGGCAGCGTGAGGATTCAGAGAGTGTGACAGTCTGTCTGGGTCTTGCTGCCAAAAATCACACCCTGTGGTGCATCCGAAACACACTGACTTAACCATCTGTGCCCTGTGTTCTCTTGTAATGTCCTCTTCCCTCCCCTCCTGTCACCATAAGAGGTCAGGGATTGGTGCTAACAGAACTGAGTGATGACTAATGAGAATCCAGGAAGTTCTCAGAAGCGTTTGCATGGAGAAAACAAATCCATTAATGAATGAATTTAGGGTTTTTCACACCTTACACCAGTGTACATGTTCTTGGATTGACTATTTTTGTATAAACCAAATCCTGTTCAATTTGGAGGAAAAAAATGGTGAAAATGTTTCAGGCTTTACAGGTGGACAGTTTGGTGTGGGTATTTTACATTTAACTTAAAGGGTGTAGTTCGCCCAAAAATGATATTTAACCCATGATTTTCTCAACCTCAAGCTTTTGAGATGCATATGTCAGTCTTTTTTTTTTTAGACGAACACATTTTCAGTTATTTTAGAAAATGTCTTAGATCTTTCAGTGGTTATAATGTGAAGCAATGGGGTCCACCTCGTTCAAGTCCCAAAATGTGCATGCATCCATATTTAAAACTTTATAAACGAAAATAACTGGCTTCCGGTAGCGGTCGACGCGCGTTCACGGAGATGGATGCTGGCGTATGACGTAGGACGTAGCGTAGGAAGCGTCGTGACGTAGAACGAAAGTAGAGTTTTGTTTTGCTCTGCTCTCTGGCTGCGCTGTCACGTTCGTTCTACGTCACAACGCTTCCTACGCTACGTCCTACGTCATACGCCAGCATCCATCTCCGTGAACGCGCGTCGGCCGCTACCGGAAGCCATTTATTTTCATTTATAAAGTTTTAAATATGGATATTTTTACGACAAAACCGCACGGATTACCCTCAGAAGGCCTTCGTTTATCCCCCTCGAGCCGGATGGATTACTTTTGTGAAGGATGCATGCACATTTTGGGACTTGAATGAGGTGGACCCCATTGCTTCACATTATAACCACTGAAAGATCTAAGACATTTTCTAAAATAACTGAAAATGTGTTCGTCTGAAAAAAGATTGACATATACATCTCGAACGGCTTGAGGGTGAGTACATCATGGGTTAAATATCATTTTTGGGCGAACTATCCCTTTAATGACATTATATACCAACGTTTTTCACTGAATTTCGAGAGGTTAACAATGACTTTTATTGCCATCTTTCCTTCTCAAAAGGACTATCGGACAATCCTGCAGACTTGGAGAAACGTCGGCAGGTGTTTGGAATGAACTTCATCCCTCCTAAGAAGCCCAAGACCTTCCTTCAGCTCGTGTGGGAGGCTTTACAGGATGTTACCCTTATAATCCTGGAAATTGCGGCCATTATTTCCCTCGGACTGTCCTTTTACCAGCCGCCTGGAGGGGACAGTGAAGGTGACTTGGTCTTAAGTATTCAGTGATAAAATAGTAAAAATGATCAAAAATGAAAACAAAATCTATCAACATTAGAACAGGGACTGCTGTCCTTCATCGGAAGCTCAGGAAAAACGTGATATGTTTTAAGTCATAGCCTCATTTAAATTTCCCATTAAAAGTTCTGGTGACCTTTAATTTGCTAATACTAACACTGCGACTTGTACATGTTTATTTCATAACATTTTAGCATATGTTTGTCTCTAAAAGGCTCTTGTGTGTCTTGTGTTGTTACTTTACGACCATATCTGGTATAGTATAGTTGCATGGATAGCTAACAAATCAAAGAAGAAAAGGAATGGAGTGAGAGATGGATGGATAGATAAAAGAACCTAAAGGATCACAAGTAGACACTTAAACTCCCTGTCCTCCCACACATTTTTACCTTTCCGTCTCTTTTCTCTCTCTCTCCAGCGTGTAGTAATGTGAGTGCAGGTGCGGAGGACGAGGGAGAGGCGGAGGCGGGCTGGATCGAGGGCGCAGCTATCCTGCTCTCTGTGTTCTGCGTGGTGCTGGTGACGGCGTTTAATGACTGGAGCAAAGAAAAGCAGTTCCGTGGCCTGCAGAGCCGCATCGAGCAGGAGCAACGCTTCGCTGTGGTGCGGAACGGCACAGTCATTCAAATCCCTGTGGCTGAGATGGTGGTGGGGGATGTTGCCCAAATCAAATATGGTCAGTAGAGTTCAAAACTGTCTCCTCAACCTGTTTTTTTTTTATATATATAAAAGAAATCTTGCATGCAACAATGTTTCTGAATTAAAGGGTTGGTTCACCCAAAAATAAAAAATTATCCCATAATTTACTGATCCTCAAGCCGTCCTAGGTGTATATGACTTTTTTTTTCAGCCAAGCTCAGTCGGAGTTATATTAAAAAATATCCTGGCTCTCCCAAGCTTTATAATGGGAGTAAATGGTACCTTGTTTTTTGATGCCCAAAAAAGCACATCCATCCATCATAAAAGTAATCCATACGGGGTCAATAAAGGCCTTCTGAAGTGAAGCGATGCATTTTTGTAAAATAACCTTTATAACCTATAATCACTGACTTCGGGTAACGGCCGTATGCGACGAATGACATATTGATGAATGCGGAAGCGCAGGAAATAGAGCAAAACAAAACACCGGTCACGAATTAGAAGTCTAAAACGAGAATTCTTAAAGAGAAATGGTGGAGGAGCTTGAGTTTGTTGCCCTATTTGTTTCAACTGTGAGAGGCGTCAACTCTCACCTAAGCTTACGCTACTCCTACATCCTACATACATTTCGCCCCCTTAATGACCCTCGGCAGACAGTCCGTACTGTTCTCAGTTCAGTGTACTGTTGGACTAACTAGAGCACTGAATGAGTTGGAGTGATTGTCAGGCACGTCCGAAAGTGAGATTTGACTGTGCTGACTTAAGTTGGTTCAGTCCGATTTGAGGAACTAGTTCAAACAGCTCACTAAAAAGAACCAGTTTAAAAGAACAATCCACAAAAATGCACCTAAACTAAACGTGACGCCCCCTATTGTTGAGTCGACAACTATAACCCTGAAAATGAAATGACAATTTTCATTTCCACAAGTAAAATGAGTGCAAACAAATGCTAAAATGAAATAAAAGGTATTATACATTTTTTTGGGTGGTTTAATAATTAATTATTTTTTTATTTTACTAACAATTTAATTATGTATTTAAGGCGAGACACCACAGGCAAAATCTATCGGTCAGTTTTGAGATTTTGGGCAATTATTATGTCATACAACTATAATGTTGTTTCAAACTAGTGGAAAGACTATTCAGATTTATTGAGTGATAAATCCAAAATCCCTTCTGCAAAATCTTTAACTCTAATTTGTCAACAAAATTGAATAAAGAGTTTGAACCTGGCTTTATCCAATGTTCAGGTTTCTGTTCTGGAAGTGTATGCACATTAGTGCATATTTAATTATAGAATGCCTCATTTGCATATTTAAATATAAAAAAAAAATTAAAACTTGTAAAACACAATTTCTTTGCAATTCATAATGTAAGTGATCAACTTGGGAAGCATGGTGATGTCTATTAGGTTGTTATACCCTATTTGGTATCGTGAAGTAAATAATCGAAATAATTTACATATAAGTTTAGAATCTTTTTAAAATCCTTAAGATTATCCTAAATTATGCATATATATATATATATAGAGAGAGAGAGAGAAAATGTGAAGATGCCCTTGAATATTTCATTCATTAGAGGAAGTAGTATTCAAAGCCACTAAGATGTAATTGATCTGTTACTGTCACTCTGGGGTCCCATAGGCGACCTCCTGCCTGCGGATGGTGTTCTCATCCAAGGGAACGACCTCAAGATCGATGAGAGCTCCCTCACCGGAGAGTCTGATCACGTAGGCAAATCCATCGACAAGGATCCCATGCTGCTGTCAGGTAGGGAGTAAAGGTTATGTAAGTGAACATATGTTTGCGTGGGGTTGTGTGGACTGGGTCGGCCATATGGCCTTGGGTTGTGATGAATGTTTGTGTGTTTTTCACATAAATAGTTCTGGTAATTCAGAACCATCCAAACACTGAAAGATATTCACCATCTGTTCAAGAATTCAGATGATTTGGGATGCAAACAGATCATTGGAGCAGACTAGTGGTTAAAAATCCAAAAGGTGGCAGGTTTGAACATGCAAAGGGTGTTTTGTTTGTTTGAGCAGGACCCTTAATCCCACGGGCACTATTCCCTTTACTTACATGGCGACATCACGTGTGTATATAGTATACTGTAAGTCTTTATTGTGTTAAAAAAAATCACCAATATCAATTAATTTAGGATGACACTGTTGCAATCCATCTAAATTGAACCAATTTGCTGTTTGGGGGGATGGGTACTTTGCTCGCAAAGTATTTTGTCAATACTTTAACACTCAGGTTGTACAGTGCTTGGGTTAAATCTCATTGACTGGTTTAATGAGATAATGTCCCTGAGGTCTGATAAACAGGTTAATCAGCTACTTCCCTCATCTCTGCTTCCTGGACAAGGGCTCTGATTTGTGTTCGGCCCTCCAGAGACCTGCTCTGCCACTTCTTTCTAATGATCACAGCTCACCAGAGAAGCATCTGTTTCTCCGCTTGGCCACACACACACAGCGCTACCCCACGCCCTCAACCTCAACATAATCAAGCGTGGAAGAAAAATGGGAAATGGAATCTATGGAAACATAACTTGCTTAGGCAGTTATGGGAAAAATGCATGTGTAACCTGATTAGAATGGGCTTGCATAAATAAATTGACGTTAACAGAGAATAATCAGTAATAATTTGTGCAAAGCGTTTTTTTTGAATATCATTAACTTCCTTGAGTGTCCAATTCAGAATCACTTGGTTTACCTATGTTTTCAGCAAATATTTGAGTGAAACAGTGAATTAAAGCATGTACACTATACCGCTCAGATTTTTTAAAAAGAAATGAATACTTTTATTCAGCAAGGAAAGTGACAAATTGACAGTTAAGACATTTATAATGTTACAAAAGATATATACATCAGCTTTGCTATCACAGAAATAAATTGAATTTTAAAATTGGAAGCAAGAAGTTCTGACCTTTTGTACAAAGTCGTCATATGATCCATGTCACAAATTCATTTGATATATTTTATTTTATTTCAATAAAAAAAGATTTTTTATTTAATTAAGATTTCCATGTTACCCCAGTAATTATCTCTTGCTACACATTTTTGAACTTTAAAATGACTAGTTTCCGTGGACTTGTTTCTTGTTTTATTGACAAGCTTTTTCTGTCGTTCATCAGCTTGTGTAATTAATCATCAAGGAGCGCATATTATTTTCTCTGTCACAATGGGAGAGGCGGCTCTTCTCAACATGTATGTTTGAAGGCTTCTGTTGTGAAGAAGGAAATGCACGCTGCAAAAAATGATTGTCTTAATCAGTCATTTTGTCTTGTTTATCCCTGTGAAACATATCTTCTCTCATTGGCAATAGTCATAAACATCACTAAAGTGTGTTCGATGTAATTCTTAAAAGAAAAAACAGCGGTGTAGGATAAACGCTTCTCAGGTAGTTTTTTGGGTAACACTTTACAATAAGGTCTCATTCGTTAACATTAGTCAATGTATTAACAGAAACTAACAATGAGCAATACATTTGTTAAAGTATTTATTAATCTTTGGCAATGTTAGTTAATAAAAATACAGTTGTTCATGTTAGTTCACAGTGCATAAACTGATGTTAACAAATTCAACTTGATTTTAATTATGTGTCAGTAAATGCTGAAATGAACATTAACTAAGATTAATACATGTTTGTTCATTCTTAGTTCATGTTAACTTAAGTAGTTAACTAATGAAACCTTATTGTAAAGTGTAACCATTATTTGTTTAGTTTTTTAACAAATATCGTTAAGGGTGTTTTGATATTTTTACTAGAAAACGAGATGAAAATACTGGTAAAGAAAGAAAGAATAAATGTGCAGCGAACCAGAGAACAAAGAAGCAATCTGGCTCAGTTTAATTGTATTACACACTAAGAGGAAAGGCCATGGAAGAGACTTCAGCCTTAATTTTGATCCTTGGTTTAGACAAGTGCAAGGGTTAATGTGAGCACAACAAACAAACACAATACATTACATGAGGAGGTTATCCGTGACTCATACAATGAAATGAACAATTATAGACTTATATTTCCCCTTAACCTCTCTTTACAATTACCAAGATAAGGCAGTGTTTTTTTGGATATGGATTTAAAGGTTTTTATGACACCTTTAAATCCCTAAAATCATTGTATAAAAGATGACATGTAATTAATTGTTTTAGATTAAACATCCTCTAACTGGAGACAACTGAGCTTTTAGTCATTCTATGCTCAAAATATATACAAAAATTAAAACTGAAGTCTTTTAGTCACTTGCTAACTCTTTTGAGTCACGAGATGGCGCCAATAAGCTATTTTAATTTGTGTTGGTATGAAAAGTGGTAACTGGTGTTTGATGGGCGTTTTAAGGGAATAGGTATGAAAATATTTACTGTAAAAAGTCTTCTCTGTGTCCCTCAATTTTCAGGCACTCATGTAATGGAGGGGTCAGGGAAAATGGTGGTGACCGCTGTTGGTGTCAACTCTCAAACGGGAATCATCTTCACCCTCCTGGGGGCCGGAGAGATGGAGGAAGAGAAGAAAGACTGCAAGAAAGGTTGGCGTCTGACAGTTCTTTGAAAATATTTTATATGTGATTAAAAACTGAGCATGAATAAACATGAACATTATAAAAAAAATCCTTTTGCTTGAATACCCACATAGAATGATCCAGATTCAAAATGTCTAATGTTCTGGGTCAGTTCTATTTCGATGCACTGAAATACTCAGAAATGTTGCTCACTCATTTGGGTTGATTTTTCATTGTTTTTGTTCAGCATTTAGGTTTTTATTTTATGTCTTTACATACCACCTTCGTTTTTGTCCTATCCAACAATTCTATCAGAGGTCAATAGTAATTCATCCACGCAGTTCCCCAGTGTTGAAGCCAAAGAACACAACATCATAAATGGTAGGTGACATTCACAATAGAGAGAGACTCATAAACAGACATCCTGGTTTTAACTCCCCATATCTGTCAAATATTATCCCTCCATGTTTTATGTTTTCTTTCTCATGTCTTTATTGTTCTCTCATGTCAGCTACATTGATCTCAAGCAGCAGAAACAAATTATTATTATTTTGTTTAAATGTCTGCGTTAACTTTCACAGGGAAACAAGATGGGACCCTGGAGAACAATCAAAATAAAGGTGACTTTCAAGACTGATGTTGAATTGAGTTCAGATAGATTTATGATGAGATGAAGTCATTATACAGGCTATTTCAGAATCAAATATTACATACCGCACAGTATACACTGTATACTGCCTACTATTTGTTACCAAAGTTGTTTGTGAAATAGTGTAACAATAAGCATTTCAAATCATTGCATGCAACAGTACATTATTGTCACTTTGAGCTCAGCTTAATTTGCATGTAACGAGTGTCATCCTGCAATTATATTGGCCACCATATCGGTATCGGCCTATTATATGTTAATTTTTAATGTTATCATTATCGGTCTGATAAGAAATTTTGCTGATATATTAAAGTCGATAAATAATGCATTATTTCCTTCATCTAAGACACTTCAGATGCGTGCTGTTGGCCATGGTGGTTTTGAATTGCTTGAAATATGATTGGAATCACTACGAAAAGGAAATACAGTTAAATGCAACATGTGCAGTGCAGGTCTGTCATATAGGCTTAATTTTAGATGTTTCTTTTTCAAAAACATTGATGCATTATTAAAAATAACTAGCACTTTTATTTTTCTCATATTATTTTCATCAGAATAGGGTTTCATTAAAATAATTTCAGTATTGTCTGTGTGAAGGCTATTCCAATTTATTTATCCATGGCACATGAATTTTGATTCTTTATACACAAGTAATGTTGTCCAATGACTTGTTTGCATTATTTAAGCATTATTTTATTTATTTGTGAGGCAATAGATTTATTTATTTTTGATAAGGAAAGTTGACCATAGTAGTGTTAAATTCATTTTAAAACTGACACTGGTTCAAACTAGGCTACTGTACTGTATATATTTGATTTATGTTTAAGTGTTTGGTACATGGCTTTTTTTGTAATCAGGCTCTCAAAAATAATATAAAAGTTTGGATTTATATTTATCGGTCAATATATCAGTGATCGGCTTTCAAATATAAAAAATTATCGCTTATTGGAATCGGCCGAAGTTTTCATATCGGTGCATCCCTAATGAATTACTTTGTAAAATGTCTTGTCAGTCAGATCAAATAATCATAGTGTGAGCAGGATACAGTGTATATGCAAACCGCAAAATAGTGTGCAGTATTGTAAGTGCTATTCTAAACATTTCCAACAGTTACCTGTGATTCTGCCTGCCTGATCACTTCGTCTCTTTGACCTACTATAGCTAAGAAACAGGATGAGGCTGTTGCCATGGAGATGCAGCCTCTGAAGAGTGCAGAAGGTGGGGAAGTGGAGGAGAAAGAGAAGAAAAAAACCAGTGTGCCCAAGAAGGAGAAATCAGTTCTTCAGGGCAAACTCACCAAGCTGGCAGTGCAAATCGGGAAAGCAGGTGGGGAGGTCTGCTGTTAGGATGTTTTAGGTCAAGTTCTTCCGGTAGTGTACATTTTGGTCTGAAAATATTTGGTCTTAAATTTTCGACTCTTACTGGGTGTGCTATTACTTTCTTAGCAATCAGGTGTATTAATTATTTCAGGTCTGGTGATGTCCGCCATAACTGTGATTATCCTGATGCTGTACTTCGTGATCGAAACATTCGTCATTCAGGGACGGGTGTGGCTGACGGAGTGCACACCTATTTATGTGCAGTACTTTGTCAAATTCTTCATCATCGGAGTTACAGTTCTGGTGGTGGCTGTGCCAGAGGGTTTGCCACTGGCTGTCACCATATCACTGGCCTATTCCGTAAAGGTTAGTCAGAAATGAATAATTGGCATTTTCGGTAAAGTTATGTTCAAGAATGCACCTGCGAGACCGTGGAAGTGTCATTTAATTTACACACATACATCTTAACATTTTAACACTTCTTATCAATGTCTTTCCACAGAAAATGATGAAGGACAATAACCTGGTGCGTCATTTGGATGCCTGCGAGACTATGGGCAATGCTACGGCTATTTGCTCAGATAAAACAGGGACCCTCACCACAAACCGGATGACAGTGGTGCAGATTTATATACTGGACCAGCACTTCCGTGACATCCCAAAACCAGATCAGATTAACCCCCGGACAATGGAGCTCGTCACCAGTGCTATTGCCGTGAACTGCGCCTACACCTCCAAAATAATAGTGAGAGGCTTTTACTAAAGCAGTAAACCAAGAGAGGCCATGCAGTGATTTTACTAAGTTTTACAACCCTCTCTTCATCCTTTCATTCACCATTCCTTCCTCTCTCTTCACCTCTTCCCTTAGGTAGCAGATAAGGAAGGTGGGCTGCCCAAACAGGTGGGTAATAAGACAGAGTGTTCTCTGCTGGGACTTGTGTTGGACCTGAAACAGGACTACCAAGCGGTGAGGGAGCAGATCCCTGAAGAGAAGCTCTATAAAGTCTACACTTTTAATTCTGTTAGAAAATCCATGAGCACCGTCATTCAGATGCCTGACGGAAGCTTCCGCTTATACAGCAAAGGAGCCTCTGAGATCCTGCTCAAAAAGTAAGTTCTGTTGTCTTTGTGTGCGTGGTGATTTTGGCTTGGCCCACCTGTGTTTTTTTTAAATCACAATAATTATGTTGAAATGGTAAAGTGACATGTAGTCTGTATGTACTAAAAAGTATTAAAACTTATTTACACTATATATACAACCATTCAAAAGTTTAGTTTGAGATCACTAAGACAACACTGTTTCCCCACTTAAATAAGCAGGTCAGCTATTTTAATAAGAAATGTTTCTTGAGCACTAAATCATCATATTACAATGATTTCTGAAGGATCAGAAATTCACTAAAAAAGTCATTTAAGTTGAAATAATATTACAGTTTTGACTATTTTTGATACAAAATAATGCAGCCTTTGTGAACACAAGAATCTTCTTTCAAAACTGATTCTGAAGTTCTGATATTGATAATCAACATTTTGTGAAGGTTAAGCTAATTTCACTGGCCATTTGTTAAAAAAAAAGTTAAAGCCAAGGACTATCTTTCTTTAAGGTCTAATTTGTGGAATGCCAAGAAGAACAGAAAAAAAATCAGCCTTGATCAATAAATATTGAATTCAGAGACTATTCTAACCCTACACTGCTGGGAGAGTGGAGAGGAATGGAGAGAATATGAGTGTTCTGAGGTTTACACTTTTTGTTCTGCATGTGGCTTTGAGGTTGCCACTAATTTTGATATTAATCCTTTTTGAACAAAGTTTTCTTTTTCTGAAGATTAGTAGCATGTACAGACAGCAGTTTGTCAAATAAAAGAGTGTAAGTGTTAAAAGGAAGTAACAATTACACCTCACCTCCTTCTAGCTGGCTTTTGGGTAAATATGAACAAAAACGAAAAAAACTAAATTAAACAGTTCTGCTTTCATCTCAGGTGCTCCTTCATCTTAGCCCGTGACGGTGAGGTTCATGCTTTTAAGCCACGGGACAAAGATGAGATGGTGAAGAAAGTGATTGAACCGATGGCATGCGAGGGCCTTCGTACGATTTGCATCGCTTATCGGGAGCTTCCAGCTGACCCCATGCCAGACTGGGACAACGAGACAGATATTGTCTCCAACCTTATCTGCATCACCGTGGTCGGCATTGAAGACCCGGTTCGACCGGAGGTATGCAGACCAGTTTCTTAGATGTCTGTTTCCTCTGTTCTCCTAAGATACTACACCTACATTTTAACTTTTAAATAATCTTTTATGATATATGAGGGATATTTATGACACCGAAATCTGTTCTGAAATCTAGTTTGCTGATTGTAATTCCAATCAGGTCCCAGATGCCATCAAAAAGTGCCAACAAGCAGGCATCACTGTGCGTATGGTGACGGGTGACAACATAAACACTGCGCGTGCCATCGCTGCCAAGTGTGGCATCATCAGTCCTGGCGACGACTTCCTGTGTATAGATGGGAAGGAATTCAATAGGCGAATCAGGAACGAGAAAGGAGAGGTATACAGTACTTCCAGGTTTTATAATTATAAACTTATACAGGAATTATTATTATGAATCTTTTCCTTATTGTCAAGATTAATTCTAAAGACAAAACATGCACAACATTTTAAATCGAATACACAACAGCCAGTGAAAAATATCTAGATGAGTGACAATATATGTAGTTACATACATTACTGTTCAGACATTTGTGGTCAGTAAGATTTTTTTTAAAGAAATAAATAATTTTATTCAGAAAAGGATGGATTCAAATTAAACTGATCAGAAGTGACAGTAAAGAAATTTTTTTTTAGTTTTAAAGAGATTTATATTTCAAACGAATGCTGTTCTTTTGAACTTTCTAGTCATCAACAAAAACTCATGGTTTCCACAAAAATATTAATCAGTAAAACTGTTTTCAACATTGATAATATTAATAAATGTTCATTGAGCAGCAAATCACCATATTAGAGTGGTTTCTGAAGTATCATGTGACACTGAAGTAATAATGAGTAATGATGCTGAAAATTCAGCCTTGACATCATAGGGATGAGTTGCATATGAAAATAAAAAAGTTCAATTGAATTGTAATAATAACTGTATGTTTGCTTAAATGCATTCAAGTTGAGCATAAGCCTTTTTTTAACATTGAAAAAATCCTACCATCCTCAAACTGAAATGTTTTTTAGATGTTTACATTTTTATTTTACTTTTTTTTGCAGATCGAGCAGGAGCGCATTGACAAAGTTTGGCCCAAGCTCAGAGTTCTTGCTCGTTCTTCCCCCACAGACAAACACACACTTGTCAAAGGTGAGTCTCTCTCTGTTGCGTTCATCCCTTAATGGAACTATCTCATAATCATATGCAGTACAATACAAAAGTGACATGATCATATTTAAGCTGACTTGAGCAGAGATGCCAACTTATTCCTGATGTTGATGTTGATGAACAGATGTTTTGATCTCGATTATTAAGATTTTTATGTTTATTTTCGTGTGTGCCTTGTGTTCAGGTATCATAGACAGCACCATTGTGGAACAAAGGCAGGTGGTTGCAGTCACCGGTGACGGCACAAATGACGGGCCTGCTCTGAAGAAAGCTGATGTGGGGTTTGCAATGGTGAGAAGATCCATCCATTAAATATATATGAAAAATTGCGAGAGGGCCATATATTTTTGAGGTTCTGTTACACAGTGTAATGATAAATCCAAATGAAGCTAAATATGAGACATTCCGTGAACATGAATATTGCTTTAAAACTTAAGGTTTTGGTGGGGCTCAGGTTTGATTGACAGTAAGGTTTATTTCTTTGATTAGTTTAAAAGCCATCTTCCAAACCACACTTCACGTTCATTTGCTTTTATTTCATAAAAGCATTTCAACTGGGAAAATTCAGAATGGTAATATACCGAGTGTGAAAACAAAGGTGTAATTTTTATTTTTAAAATTCAAATGAAACAAACGAGAATTATAGATGTGTGAATGCTCTTTCTCCGTTTGGATAGGGCATCGCTGGTACAGATGTGGCCAAGGAGGCCTCTGACATCATCCTGACGGACGATAACTTTTCCAGCATTGTGAAGGCTGTGATGTGGGGACGGAACGTGTATGACAGCATCTCCAAATTCTTACAGTTTCAGCTCACAGTGAATGTGGTGGCTGTCATAGTAGCCTTCACTGGTGCCTGCATCACGCAGGTACATGCATACACTTCCATTCAAAAGTTTGGGGTCATTAATAAAAGAATACATTTAAAAAAAGTATTATATTCAGAAAGGTCACATTAAACGGATCAAAAGCGAAGACAATTATAATATTACAAAAGATTTCTATTTCAAATAAATTCTGTTATTTGAACTTTCTATTCATCAAAGAATCCTGAAAAAAGGATCATGGTTTACACAAAAATATTAAACAGCTTACTGTTTTTAACTGTGTGTGTAGGATTCTCCTCTTAAGGCTGTGCAGATGCTGTGGGTCAATCTGATCATGGACACGTTTGCTTCTCTGGCTCTTGCCACGGAGCCGCCCACTGAAGCGCTGCTCCTGAGGAAGCCCTACGGCCGAAACAACCCCCTCATATCTTTAACCATGATGAAAAACATCCTCGGACATGCAGTCTTCCAGCTTATCATCATCTTCACTCTGCTGTTCGTAGGTACGTTCCAACCAGTATTTGTTCTGTTCTCTCTCTTCGTCTACAAGGATCATACTCTGTTATCTGCCGTTTTTTCATTTATCAGTATTGGTTGATATTGTATGTTGTCTTTGGATATTCATTTCATCTTTCCCTGATCTTTTGTGCAGGTGAGAGGATCTTTGATATAGACAGCGGCCGTAATGCTCCGCTTCACTCTCCTCCCTCCGAACATTACACCATCATCTTTAACACATTTGTCCTCATGCAACTCTTCAATGAGATCAATGCCCGTAAGATCCACGGAGAGAGGAACGTGTTCGATGGAATCTTCTCAAACCCCATCTTCTGTTCAATCGTGGTGGGGACCTTTGCAATACAGGTGAACGCATACAAATAGATATTTAAATGTAGATTATTTTATTTCCATTTCTACTTGTTAATTGATCTTTATAAATGATATGTCATATGCACACTGCCACTACTTGGTTTGGAATATTTAAAAGATTTTTAAACGTTTTTGAAAGAAGTCTCTTGTGCTCACCAAAGCTGCATTTATTTGTGTTTAAAAATACAGTAAAACAGTAATATTGTGAAATAGTAAAACTGTTTTCTATTATAATATTTTTTTTAATGTAATTTATTTATTGAATTTTCAGCATCATTACTCCAGTCTTCAGTTCAGTATCACATGATCCTTCAGAAATCATTCTAATATGCTGATTTGTTATATAGTTGTGCTATATATATTTTTTTTACATTGTAAATATCTTTAATTTTTTTACCATTTTTATGTGTCCTTGTTTATTAAGTATTGAAAAAAAGCTTTGAAAAAAATAATGCTCACCACAAATCTTTGAACGATAGTCTATGTAGGTGAAATAAAATCTTTAGTGTGGTATGCTATACTTTTTTTTAAAAAAGTCTTGTTTTAATTCTTGTATTATTATTATGAATAATACATTTTAATATGTAAATGCAATTTTTATGACCTCACATTAATTAAGAAATTTTAATTTATTAATTTGTTTCACGGCAAGTCCAACTGAAATCAAAATTGACCCTATTTACTTTGTTAGCGCATATTACTAGTCTTGTGGTAAAAATTAATCCGTGCAAGTTAATACACAGAAAAAAATTGTTTGCCGTCATAATCTTTAATCAAAGTCTGAAAAGTTACTTCCGGTCTGGAATGGCGTTCCTTCTCCGATGATGTATGTTTGACGGCTTGGGTTGGGAAACGCTTAACCACTCCCCTCAAACCGCTAGTCTGTTATGAGCAGAGATGGAGAGGAGGAGCGCTAGAGTAAAACCCTGCCCTCTGTTCAATATTCCTTTTCACTGGGAAATACGTAACAGCACTGGAGAAAAGTCGTTTGCAACTTCCGGTTAATGATGAAAAAGTTCAAAAGAAATGGAAACAGCTCACAGCACTTCAAATATACACTTTCCCTTATTCATATATATTTTGATGCATTTGTACTTTACACACAGATTAAAAGAAAACCATTCCACTCCTATATCTCTGTTTGTGATCTGTAGATTGTGATTGTGCAGTTTGGTGGGAAACCCTTTAGCTGTTCCCCCTTAAATGTGGAGCAGTGGCTTTGGTGCCTGTTTGTGGGATTGGCCGAGCTGGTCTGGGGACAGGTAAGTTCTGCAGTCGACCGCTTTGCCGTTCTAGATGCTCTCAAAATCAGAAAATGAGTTTCAAAAATATCAGCTTTTGTTTTACTTTACTGTATTTTTTTTCTAGGTGATAGCATCAGTGCCAACACATCATCTGAAGTGTCTGAAAGAAGCGGGCCACGGGCCGGCTCCAGACGAGATGATGGATGAAGACCTAGCTGAGGATGAAGATGAGATCGACCATGCCGAGAGAGAGCTGAGACGAGGACAGATCCTGTGGTTCCGAGGACTCAACCGAATTCAGACTCAGGTGACGTTCAGTCTCCGTCTTTTCCTGTCTGTTTTAATGTTGCTTTTGCATTGTTTCTGACAGGGACAGCCGTTCCCGCTTAGACACATTCTGCCTTAAAATATACCAAATGCCTTCTGTGCCACATGCTCTAGTTTGCGCACTTTTTTCAAACTTTACTTTCCTCATAACTCAAACATATTTTTCTTTCTTCACCAGCCTTTATAAATTGTTGAAATATTAATATTTAACAAGCTTTCCGTGTTGTAAATCTTAACGTCTCTCTCTCCCTCACTTCATCCTTTATTCTCTCTGCTGCTTGATCACGCTGTTTTATTCAGTCCATTTTGCTCTTCTACTTGCGTCTCCATGTATTATGTCAGTCCTTGGTAACTATCATTGGCCTTTTAGAAATTTTAAATATTAATGTGGTTTGTATGCTCAATGTTTCTTCAAGTATAGGTACTTTAGTTTTATGATTTACTTTCTGAACCAACAAATGTAATTTCCTCCACATGTCAAAATGTTTACATTCTGTGGTGGAAATGACATTTTAATCATTTTTGATTTGCAAAGTCTAATTTCACAGTTTTATGTATCCTAGTTTTATGTATGCTAATTTAATAATCCTAATAATTTAACAGTTTATGTATCCTAAAGTCATTCATTCATTCATTAACCATTTCAGTCGTATCTGACTTGCCATACGCGAGAGACCGTCCATGAATTTTTTTGCCGATGATTTTTCCATGGTAGGTCGCCAGGTCTTTCCCCAACCCTTCCCAATACATGGCTTGGGTCTCACACACATTCACACCTACGGACAATTTAGCCTCTCCAATTCACATATACTGCATGTTTTTGGATTGTGGGGAAAACCGAAGCACCCAGAGGAAACCCACACTGACACGGGGATAACATGCAAACTCCACACAGAAAGACTTGAATTGGAGACATTCTTGCTAAAAATTTATTTCACAAAATTACAGGTTGATTGGAAATTATAATAAAACATCATAAGTAACACTTAACATTAAAATGTTTCTGTTATTATTTTAAGCATGCTTTTCACTGACACTGTTGTCTTTTTGCTAACTTTACAAGTGACAACATTGTTGGTTGTGATAGAAATTAGTACACTACTGAGGGACCATCACAATCTGTATAATAAAAAAAAGATTATTTCACTTTGACTAGAAGATGTAATTAGAAGTAATATTTTAATGAAAATTTTGGATTCTTTCAAGGATAGAATGACACAATTCCAATCCAGTTTTCATGCGAGTTTCATTAAACAAAAAGAACATTTAAATCCATTGGTTTTAATCAAAATAAATAAAGTGCTCATAGTTGAAGAAACACCCTTAACATCGAACATGCCATTCACATGAACAATTTATGAAATGCTGCTTTTCCTGCAAGACGTTCCTCCCTAAAACCCCCAGTCCTGTTCATTTCATTGAGCTCATTCGCCTGTCTGTGTGATGTCCTTCTCTCTCTCCTGCAGATGGAGGTAGTGAGTACCTTCAAGAGAAGTGGTTCGTTTCAGGGTGCAGTGAGACGCCGCTCTTCAGTGCTCAGCCAACTCCATGACGTAACCAATAATTCTACTCCTTCTCACGTAGTTCTCTCCACTGCCAATGCAACTGGTGCCCCCGGGAGTGAGTCCTTACATTCCGTTAACGGCACCTCGTAGAGCCCGTGCACTCAGATGGCTTAGCATTTACACCAACACACACACACACACACGTGCATTGTTGCCTGCCTTCAAACGCACCTAGTCTGCTAAATGTTGAGTGTGTGTGTGTGTGTGTGTGTGAGAGAGAGAGAGCAGATTATCATCAGAGCATCTGCTTCATCTCTCTACTTGTGCATTTTTAGTTTGTTTTGCTTATTAGTTTTTCTTTCTTTCTTTCTTTCTTTCTTTCTTTCTTTCTTTCTTTCTTTCTTTCTTTCTTTCTTTCTTTCTTTCTTTCTTTCTTTCCTCCTTCCTTGCTACCTCATAACTTAACTTATTTCTTGCTCTTGCTGTTTATTCTGGCTTGATGCTGCCAAGATGGTTTTCTTTTTCTTGTTGCCTTTTTATTTATTCTCCCGATGCTTGATTTGCCAGTAATTCACCCTCAAATCAATGTTGCCTTAAAGGGCTGCCAGGATTTCACTTGAAAGAGCCAAACAGCAATTGAACTGAATTGAGAAACTAAAGTGGCGATGTTTCATCTGTTTCCTAAATCAAAAGCTGACAACATAGGAACGACGAAAGCAATGGTTGACTTGTAAACCTGCGAGTATAAGCCCATAATGGTTTCTGCTGCCATTTTCATATTAGGGATATTAGCATTAATAGTGCTAACGTTTTTCTATCCCGTTCAGGACAAAAAGTATACTTACGGGTGTGTCATGTTTTTTGCTCATGTCATGTTCAGATTCTCCTCTCTCTCTTCACAGGTTTCGTGTTATAACCCGCCACACTTGTCATCTAATGAAAATGTCCTGCTAATTGTTAATGCTTGATTTTCTTCACATTAGAAAATCTTTCTTACTCTCTGCTGCTATGATTTAATGTCACAAAACATCTTCTTGAAAGTCATTCTCAGAGACTGCGATCTGTACATGAGGGTTTTATGCAGCAAGTATACCACCATCAGCATTGCCCTCCAGGTTCCAGAAGCGAAACAGTTTCATCTTAGCATTTCCAAATCCTTTCAAAGAGACCAGCAAGCGTTAGCCCAGCTGGGACCCCCTCGGTTTCATTATCACTTCCCCTTCAATGTTAATCTTCAGTTGCTTTTATTTGTGAACCTTTAAAAATGAAAGTATGAGTACACTTTTGATTTTGTCTTGTTTTTGTCCTGTCAGTCTTGTCCAGTGTTTCTTTTCCGTTTTTTCGTGATTTCATCGTCTTGTAGCATTTTGTGCTATGTTATCTTAGCTTAAATCCAACAGAGTAGGGAAAGATCCAGCTAAATGACTTTCATTCAATATTTTTATAGTGCTAGTTTCACAAAATAATGTAGACATTCTTTGGTGATGCTGCACTAGAGGGCTGCTTCTCAAAAGCTTTTGTTTGGCCGTCACGCCACAACAAAAGAAAATGACTTTGTGCCGTAGGATTAGACCTCCATCCATTTAACGTCTGTGTTTCACCTCCCTTCTCCCCGTCTGTCATGAGGAGTTCTGATGCGATGTGTTTGGGGCTTTTCAAACACAATCCCTTTTCTGTTTTTCCATCCAGTGCCTGAATTCCAAAAGATTAGCCGAATCCTCACTGCAGTTAATTTTTAATGTTTTTTTTTTTTTTCTCCTCTTTGATATCATAACCATTATGAATTCTGGGCCTTATACTCGAAAGTTTACACTGTCATTGCTGCGTAGCAAAGAAAACGGCTTTAAATTAAGCATAAACCACAAAACGAATGGCTCTTTGGAAAAACAAAGCTGCAGAAGTGCTGTTGTGTCCATGTTGTGAAGTCCCCTCCCTCTGTCAGTCACATTGCTTTGTGGTCATTCCCAAGCGTGGTTTGGCTATGCATGTAGAATGCGGCGAGCGGGGGAAAAAATCCTGTCTGATGAATGTGACGGTCCAACATGCATGGTCTCACACACACACGAATGGTTTCTTTTCAAGAAGATGCATTTTCACCACGGCTGCTGTAGAATCACACATGACGAGAACGAGGACGTCCGAAAAAGGAATGTGGAACAATTTGATCAATGTTTTTACTGATTTTTTTTTCTTTTCCTATTGAATGTGTACTTGCATGCCATGCATGAACGGGAAGAGGAAACTTGAATTATTGTGCACGGTTGCATGGGAGACGAGTCCCATTTAATGTGTTCATACTTTTGAGGGCATAGAGAGTTTGGTTTTTACTTTTTATTTCTAAAACAACAAGGCAATCAAGAACTTCGAAATGTCCTCATATTAGACTGAGCTAATATAATCAAAGATACCTTGCTTTGTTATATCATTTTTTTTCTCCATTGATTATTGAAAGTGGATTTAATAAAAGACTTACAGATATACCCTATAAATGTAACGAATAGAAAACTGATGTCAGAACAATAAATAATGCTTACAGACACTAATGCAATCTGTTTTTTCAAGAATATTCAATCCGTATTACAGAGTTTGTCAACACCAACAGTATGTGAATACGCATGTCTTTATTTCCTGTATGTGTTGTTTTTGTGCCATGTAGTGTGTAAACCTCACTTTTTATGTTCTAAACGTGTTTTCTGTGTGTGTGTGTGTGTGTAATGTGTATGTGTGTGTTTGTACCACATGGTGGTGGCGTGTGCCTTCAAAATCATAGTTTGTTTTTTGGTGTTTACTGTGTCGTTTGTTGGCATGTTTTTTTGTTTTCTTAGTGTTCCATGAATTTGAATCACCTGATATTGAACTGGCAACAGTGAAAGTTGTAATTCTACTTTTGAATTTCGCTGACAAACATGACTTTTTATTATTTTATTTATTTGCTCACTAATTCGACATGTCTTATATCAGAGGTTAGAGAAAAGAAATCCAACTTTTTGATCATTATCATTAAAAAAAAAAAAAAAAAAAAAAAAAAAAATTGGTGTGTCATTCATTAGATCTATGTATTAAATGAAAAACAGACAGGGGGCTAAGGCTGCTTTGACAGACCATATTCTCGATATGTATGGTATTGGAACGATTTGTGTTTGCTGTCTTGTGTTAGCTTGACTGTATCTTGAGACTTCCTTTTCCTCTTGTAATTACAACTTGGATTTCAATTATGTTTTTGGGCATCATTCTATAGTGGCCTATAGAATGGCTGTGGAGTTTTGTTTCTTTTCAAAGGCCTACTGCACCAAAGGCCTTAATGGATGTGAAACTTTCAGCTCTCGCAGGTCAGCTAGCTGAAAGTGTGCAAGAGTAGTGCAAAAGGGGGACTAAACTTCTCTCCACCTCTCTGTCCCTTTCGATCCCTCCATTTTCTTCCCTTTGACATCTCCTACCCCGCACCCTTGACGTATAGATCCGGGTGGTGAAAGCTTTCCGTAGCTCCCTGTATGACGGCATCGAGCGGCCGGAGTCGCGGAACTCCATTCACGACTTCCAGGCGCACCCGGAGTTCATCATCACGGACTCGGTCCACAACATCCCCCTGATCGACGAGACGGACGTGGACGACGAATCGGAGCGCTCCAACCATAACCACGTGCGTGTGGCGCTTCGTCACCCCGTCCCTAACTCTCAGCCCCAGAGGCCCCCGCGATCCCGCTACCCGTCCCGCCCGATGAGGCAGCAGAGTCTGCCGGTCACCCTCAACTACAACAACAATGCCACCGAGAGCCGCGTCTACCTGGGCTCGAGCGACAACGGGGCGCCGCACGTTTCCCCCTGCCCCGCGAGCCCTCTGCACAGCTTGGAGACGTGCCTCTGAAGAAAGGTCAGAGGTCGGCGAGTGCAGACTGCCAGCCAGACGGACTGGTGTGGCAGAGAAACAGTTAGGATGTTTCTGTACCTAATCTTTGTTCCTATCACTATCACAGATTCACTGCTTCAAATTGTTTCAGTGGTTCTTTACAGTATGTTGTGTGACCCAAAGACAATCCCGCTCCGCATGAAAGTCACCGATTATGTTCTCATACAGTATGTTGCACTTGAACAAGTACCCAAAATGACGAGGCGGATCTACGTGTATGTAGGATTGGACTCTGACTAAAGATTTTAAAAAGACTGAGCCTATAGAAAGTGTACAAATGGGAATAAGAAAAAAAAAATTGGGTTATTTGGGGATAACTCCTTTCGCCTTTTAATTAATAACATTATTGTTCCAATTATTATAGTGGTTACATTTCTGCTAAAACTACGACAATTAATACTACAGTTGCTATACTCCAATTATGATAACTCATCGTTTAGCTTTATATAACTATGTTTGTATGTATGACGTAAGTCTGTATGTATGTGTATTTGTTTGTTTGTTTGCTGTTGTTAAAATCCGTGTCTATGTTCTCATTGGTTCCACACGTGGCCCTCTCTCTCTGTTTTCTGTGTTAGAGTGTGATGTGTATGTCCAATTGAAAAAAAGGAAATTAAATTAAAGAACTTATATCAGCAGCATAAATAAAATAAAATCGAACCATTGGAGGAAAATCTTACAATGCTTCCTGGAAATGACAGGTAATGGCGCAAGAGCATTGTGTTGTCTTTAAAGAGCATCTCACCCATTCCTGAAAACACATATCCCACTGTTCAGAAAGAAAGAAAATAGACTTGCATTTATCAAAGATCTCCAGTACACAAAGATGATGGTTGTAAAAAGTCGTCCACACTGCAGTATGGTGTATTATGTCAGTGAAGCAGATCAGCAAACCCTTAAACGACAAAAAATACAAATATGGTTGGAAAAGAAATACTCTACTTGAGAAACATACACAGGGAAAGACTTGAGGGTGGGAAATATAGATTATACTGTATATTGTTTATCGGTAAAGATGTTCAAACACAAAAGCAAATATTTTTGAACAAATCAGATCATGTGGAACCCATTAATCCTAATCCCTCTTTTATACTTGCATACAAATTAACTAAACATTTGCATTTACCATAAATGTATTTATGCATCTCACTGCATTATTCCAGTACTCTGCACATACTCTGTCGGTCGTAGATCGGTTATTTAATGTCCCATCCATCAGATTTTAATTAAAAGCTAATTGCAACTGCAATTTAAAGCAAACATGAAAACAAATTTTTGCAATATTTCTCTGTTAAAAAAATAGTAGATAGATTAAAACTATTCTACAGTGTTTGCTTTTTAAAAATGTTTTACATTTCTGTTTGTATTATATTTCCAGCTGATGAATGATGAACACTTACAGGCAATCAGAATCCACCTATTTTTTCACAGTCTATCTATGGAATCCACCCGAGCTCGAGTATTTAAAGCGCCAGACGACATAACAGCAGTGTGCATTGGTGTGTACGCTAATATAGTTATTTACAATGATTAAAACAGTGAGTAAAGGGGTAGATGACAATATTTATTTTTTAAATGAACAATTAATTTCAACTTTACCAGCTGTTTTACTTTGTGTCAGCTTCTATATCGAATTACATTAAACTTTTGTCTAACAATGACTTTTATTTTGACATGAAGACCAAACTCAGGAAGTTTTCTCCGGAAGTCCCCGCTGAGTGCAGAGAGGGGTGCATGCAGATGTTCGAGAACAGGTTTATTTAATTGAAAAACAAAACGTATGAATTCCATTTGTGAGCTTTGCTGTGGAAACATGACTGTACCGCTTTTGCCACGAATGAAGTGACCAATTTTAGGTATATGACAACTTTTGTTTTTAGTTTAATTTGGTAACGTTAGACGTTTCCTGTTGACGTTTGTCTATGGTCCTTCCTAATGACAAATCCACAAAATTCACAATGGTAACGTTAACGATACTTTCCGAAAAATACCTTCAGTTTAACACTAGGAATATTTAATAAGATAAACAGCATTGTTTTTAAAAGGGATTGTGTTTTACGGTCTCTCTTTCATTTTGTTTATTTTTTAAAGGAGCTATATGTAGAATTTAGAAACCATTATTATTGGCGACACCGGTGGCCGTTAAGCGAACTGCAGCCAACTTAAGTTACTCCTCGTGCTCTTGCACACGTCGTAATGTACAAGAGGACTGAACGTGATCCGATATATTATACATACTGCGAAGTTCTTTTTTGTTCTTCGCTCACATGGAAACAGAAAATATTTATTCTGTACAGCTTTTTGTTTGGCTAATTTTTATGTTTGTTTGTTTTTTTAACAAAATGGACTGTGGGAAGTTGTCCAAAAGTACAGTCTTACATAAACTTAAGCAGGGGACACACTTAACGACTGTAAGGCAGATTATGAATGTAATTTGATGTTTAAGACTGATCATGCCCAATGTGCCGAGTCAGAGACAGTACGTTGGTGTTCACAGGCGGTGTTTAAAATCTGCTGCAGTCGTTGGAAACAGTCTGTAAGTGTGTTCGGTTCAGTCTTAGAATAGTCGTTAAGTGTGTCCCTGGCTTAAGGGGTAAATAGGAGTTGGAAATACCTTTGCAGCGAAAATTATCGGCCAAAAATGGCATTCTCGGATTTTGGCTGAAAATATGCTGCCCCTCCCCTGGGCATATTCGTCACATCCTTTTTTAAGGTTCGTTAGAAGCTGTTCACATAATGGCATTAATACATGAAAATTCCTATTTATAGCCCCTTTAATTGTAGTTGTTAGTAACAAAAACGTAAGTAGCTAGGCTGTTGGATGAAGCTAGTAACAATGGTAAACTTTCTTTAAAATCAATTTTATTGAACTTAAGTATTTTATGAGCTACGGTCTTTAGTTTAAGTTTACCACCTCTGTATGTTGAGTGGGCTATTTAGCCTAGTTGTTTAGTAATACTAAAATGCAGAGACATAAAATCTCAGCAGACTGCAGTAATATGAATGCTTTATTCAACCAGTCCCACAGGTTCAAACTCTTCCGTGATTCAGCATGTCCTGCATGGAGAACATTGTTGTTTACATTCCCAAAGGAACATGCGTCAAAAACATCCCCGTGCAGTCCCTGTCCAGCTCAACGGCCAGGAAGATCCGTGTCGCTCTGTCTCAGCATGAATCAGAGAAACAGATGCCGCAGACAGTCACATGGATCTGTCCGGTTGAGCTGCGGGAAAAAGAAGTGGCTGTGGGCAAGGACAGAAGAGAAACGCTTCCACAGGGCCAGAGGCCGCTGGTCACCAAAATAACTCCAGGCCAGTTTTTGCTCCCTGTTGTGAGTTCCAGCATCACTGCCTTTAAGGTCTTAAGAACAATTTTAAAAACACATAAGCCCAAAATACAGTTTTCAGGGCTGGAGACTGAAGCGGCCCTGTTTCCCAGCATCAGGGATTCTGTTCAGCGAAATGCCATCATCGTGTTTAACGGCCAGATCTTCCTGTCAGTGAGAAAGTCACGCTACAGGCGAGTGAGACTGCAAAACTCTCCCTCGACACCTTCAGGTGTGTGTCCGGTTTCTCCCAGTCAACAGCACCAGATAAACGCCCCACCTAGTTGTCAAGCACAACTGCTCCCGGACCCTTCACCTAGATCACAACAGAACAAGGTGGGACATTTCACAATTCATGTTCAGTAATATTGGACTGCACTTACACTATCGGATGAGACCAAAATTTGAACTGAATTGAGTAACAACACTGACTTTGCAACTGTTGTTGAACTGAATCAACACTGAACTGACTTGAGACACTATTATCTTCTCTAGAGTTGCTTTACAGCTGAATTTAACTTGTTTTATAATTGATGAACTCTAACATTATTCAGTTGTTGAACTGATTTAAAGCAACATTGAACTAAATTAAGCCAGATTGTGATGAATTTTACAATATTTGCACTGTTATTTTCATCTTTAATAATGCGAAGCTGCTTTGAAACTATTTATATTGTATTAAACGCTATATAAATAAACAGGGAATGAAATTCTCAGATGAGGTTTCTTTAATTGTAACAAATTAACTTTAAATTTCAAAAACTATTTTTAAATTAAAACTTATTTAGATTAACTGTAGATAGTTAAATTAAACCAGTTTATTGATATTCAAAGTAAAAAAACACCAACTATAAAATAATCTAAAATTATAATTGTTCATTGATACTCAAAGAAATAAATATTTAAAAATATGACATTCCAAAATCTTGTTGAAATATACTTGTTATAACCTCTTTCTCCGTTGTCATCACTCTTACGATGATTTCAATTCCATGCTGCAAAGAATCTTGAAAGCAGCGTTATATAATAAAATGATGACAATTCAAAGCTGAATATGCTTTTACATTATGAAGAGAGAAAATATCAATTACTATTCAACATCCCTTTTACATTACTTAGCTATAACGGTTCAGAAAAATACAATCTTTTGTGATTCTCTTCACTTTATATATTGAGCATTATTTGCTTTAGGTCTTTTATTTGATTTCTGATTGTTGCATGTCTCTTTCCGATCCACAGACTCAGGATGGTCAGGCTCCAGTTACAGATCTTGACATTAACCTGCACATCTCACCAAAATTGCACAAAGTCTCTGAAGAAATGCCTGAGCAATGCTGTACGGGCAAAGAGTGTCAAAAGGTCAAGCTTCAGTCTTTTATTTTACTCTGTGTAAAGTAAGTCTTGAAGATGGGCATGATAATCTTACACGATTAAAAGTGCTGTAAATGTTTTTGGTTTGGAATGCCATGCAGAAAATGCCGTGAGAACTAAAATATGATCTGAAAAACTTTTTTAGCTAATTGAAAACCAAATGTTCACTGCCTGCCTGTCAATCATTTTACCTGGCTATTTGTTGGCACCCCCTGGAACAAGCATTTCTTGTTTTTGAGCCAATTACTTAAAGGAGAACTCCGGTCAATTTTAACATTGAGCTCTTTTTTTTGTACATTTGGAGTGCTGTCAATACAGAGAACAACGACAAAAATCGGTGTTGCCTATCAGTATTCCTTCTGAGTGAGCACGAGTGAATCTGACTGCAGTAGATGTGAAAGATATGTATAAAAATGATGTTATTTAAGCCAGCGCAAATACCTGTGTTTACATCCTGTTTTCGGTTGAAGTCCAAAGTAGTTGATTGCCGAGTTCACGCGCGTGATCATTGGTAACTAAACCTATGCACGTGAACTCGACGTGTTCACTCAGAAGGAATCACTCACATTTTCTGTGCACTTGTAATGACACATCAAGGATGTTAAGAGGCTAAAAGCAGGTTTAGTACTTGCCCCATTGAAGTCAACAAGGTGCAAATTTTAAAAATAGAATAACTCGGTGTAGGCAACACCGATTTTTGTCGTTGTTCTCTGTATTGACAGCACTCCAAATGTACAATAAAATGAGCTCAATGTTAAAATTGACCGGAGTTCTCCTTTAAGTCAGAAAGACAGAGAAAATAGCCGATTTCACTGATGATTATTAATGAACTTTGCCTTTGAACTAACAGGAAACCTCAGAGTCCAGGTCAGCGATTAGCCCACCCAAACCTCCTGAGGATCTGGAGTCCAGTCAGGAGCCCAATATCCTCCAGCAGTCCCAGATCATCCACGCATCGGCCAGCGTCGCAGAGCAGCCTGAAGCAGCAGCTGGAGAAAGAGAGGCGCACGAGGATGACAATGAGTGTTTAGAGGCCGCATTGCTCCCCAGAGCTGAGAGCTGTCTTGCTTTTGACTTTGAACAGTTGGCCCAGGAGGAGAGAATCAACAACCTACGAGCTCGGCTGAGGCAGAAGGAAGCCGCCCTCAGCATCTTTAACTCAAAGCCGACGGATCAGATTTAGAGGACCAGACTTTTCTAAAGACGTCTGTTCAAATTCCTCGCACATAATTTCATTTGAGCAGCAGAAGAAATGTCTAAAACTTTGGTTGAGCAAGTTCATTAATTTAAATATTGTCATTTAAACAAAATAATAGTGTCAAAAAATTGCCAGACATATGTTTTTGTGCAATGAATACAATGAATAATTTAGCAGTTTGCTTTTGGCACAGTTATCACAAGATCTGTTTAGATTTACTTTGGCTGCTAAAAGGAAAATGTCAGTCGGTTCATTGGTTGAAATAAAAAAAGGTTTTGTGTCAAACTAAGAATTGGTTATTAATGTACCCACACATCTGACTGGTAACATAACGTTTTGTCTCTATTTTATCTCGAAGTGTGTACTCTGTGATTGACTGTGAATGCGTTCCTTTGTTTTATCATTTCAGTTGAAGCCCACACACTCCAAAATCACTTAACCGGCTTCTTGCTGAGATATACTTGAGATAACTTCTTTCTCTGTTGTCGTCACTCTTAAGATGGATTTCAATGTCATACTGCAGGGAATCTCTAAACCGGCGTTCTGTAAGATAATGATGACAATTCAAAGTTATATATGTCTACACATAATGAAGGATCTCTAAAGGGACAATATCTGTCAGATAAATTCATGCACCACCTCCCTTTTACATTACTTAGCTATAAATGTTCAGATAGATACGTCAGTTTTGATTTTGTGTTGTTTATTTATCAGATTTCTTTCATGCGTCTTCAGCAAAAGACAAGCTTTGCGATTATGTGTCGTCTGTGTGTAGAGGGAAGGGTAGGATGTGTGCGGGTGGGTGCTGTTGGCCCGTCCCCTCCTGGTCCTCCTATAAGAGCACACCAGAGTAAGAACGTCAGTAGCTCTTTAGAGACCAAACCATAAAAAAATAGACATGCCATCAGACGGACTTCCAGCCTGTCATCCCAGACGCCTTCAGATTCTAAGAGGATTCATGCTGAAGGTAAGACTCTTCATGCACTTACCTAGAAACACATATTGCAACGGGATGCACCAGGATCAGGCTTTCAAATTAAAGACCATTACACCTGTTGCATGTCATCTGGATGTAGAATTTAGGGGGAAAAGACCACATCATGCTGCTTTTTTGTGTCGAGATGTTTAGAAAGACTCCACTGACGGTAAGAATCCATAAAAGCTGGTCAAAATAACTTTCCTCTTTTTTTGCACTAAATGAGTAGTTTGCATAGATGACTCAAATTACCTTTTGTGACCAACAATTACTGCCTCCAATGCAGGTTTGCATGTTAGGGAGCTATTATGACGTTGCTTTGTCGTGTGGGTTGTAGGAAAAAATAGATCTGCAATGCATGTCATCGTATCAAAAGGTCAAGATGATTAATGCTTTTGCAAAGTCATTTTCTGAGTCAGCAGATTTTTGTGTAGACATCAATGGTTCCATGAAGAACCTTTAACATCCATGGAACTAATGTACAAAAAGTTCTCTATAGTGGAAACCGGTTCAATAGATTATTAAAATGTTGACTGAAAGATTATTTGGGGAACCCAAATTGGTTCTTCTACGCTCTTAAATATAAAGGTTCCAAAAGGGGGGCTTCACAGCGATGCCATAGAAGAACCACTTTCGGTTCCCCAAAGAACCTTTCAGTGAACAGTTCTTGAAAGAAACATTTCCATGAATGTTAAAGGTTCTTCAGGGCAATTATAACTTTCAGGGCACTGCCATTGTGACTTTTAGTACATGCTCTCAATTCAGTATGATTTGCAGAACAAAATGCGTCACGACTTGTATTCATTGCTTTGACAAAAAGGAGTGCATCCCTCTGATAAGATGCAGCTGGCTGAGAGTTTGTTGTTTGTGTTGAAGCAGGTGCCCAGCTGGCGAAGTGTGTGCGTTCTCTACTCCCTGTACTGCGTCCTGATTCTGCCAGACGCTGGCGAAGCGGCCAAAGCGCGCTGTGGACGGGAATTAGTCGCTGATCTGGAGTTTGTGTGTGGAGAACGCGGCTTTTACAGAGGTCAGAGTCACCTACAATCTTCATCTTATGCAGAAACTAATGTTTTCAAAGATGTGTGTGCTGATCATGTGGGTCAAAGGACAAACCGTTTGGTGAGGACACAGTGATATAGAAGTAACTTGCATGTCTCTAAATCTTTCATCTCACTCACAACGTCATATCATATTCATACCAATGAATATCAGTGTGTTAAAAGTGGCCTTGCCCTGAAGATACAGACAGTGGTATCAAGTCAAGCCCTTATCATTATGGTGCTGATGCAAATCACCCTAACAACCAATAGCAAACAGTAACTGTCTTCTGTTGTGGGTGGCCTGAAGTTATAGTTATTGATATAAAACACCCCATTAATGACAATACAATTTACCACACCCACATGTACTCTTGATTTGCGGTTGTTGATATAAACATTTTTTATTTCTACTAACTGAGGCCCTTTCACCCTGTTCCACATCCAAGGCCACCTTGATACGTTTCTCGTTCTCATTCACTCCTTTTTCAAAAAGAACATTATGACACGGTCTCAGTGACACTTATTTCAATAATTTCACAAAAATTGTTATTGTTTGTCAATGACTTTTCACTCCTAATTGTAGGTGAAAGTTCAATAAAATAAAGAAGAATTGATTTGATACAGAAATTTTAGAATAGAAGTCTTTACTGTCATTAACTTAATGCGTATTTACAGAGTAAAATAATTCATTTCTTTCAAAAGAAAAGTACTGACCCCAAGCAACTGATTGGTAGTGTGTGTGTTCACCCCATTTTAACAGTTACAACGAACTCGTATAAACATGACTGGCACTAAAACCTTTAAAATGTTTCTTTGTGTCTGTTGGTGGTTAGGCAAACCTGGAGCAGCTCGTAGCGGCGGTCCTCGCTCTCGTGGGAAAGGGATCGTCGAGCAGTGTTGCGTGCGGGGATGTGACCTCCAGCATTTGGAGTCATACTGTGCCAAACCCAAGAGGGTGCGCCGCGACGTCCCTGCATCCCTGCAGCAGACTTTGGTGAGACTTCAACTCTATAGACAGTTAAAAAAAAACTTTGCAGACAGTCTTCAGCAGCAGGGTTGAAGACCTCTTCTCCAAGCTTACAAAGGCATACAAAAGCCTATAGAAGACTGAAGACTCGCCTACCTGAAGTTTATTTCCAACTTGCTTCAGCTCTCCTGCATGCATATTTTCAAGCGATCCTGAAGACCTTGATTTGCTGCTTCAGGTGTTTGAATGAGGTTGGAACTAAGCTCTGCAGGACAGTGGGTTGCCAGGACCAGGGTTGAAGAGGAATAGTTGAAAAATGAATATTGTCTTTTACTCACTAGCCCATTTGACTTCCTTTCTTCTGTGAAAAGGACACATTTAAACAAAAATATACTGGTCAGTGGTCACTCTTGCCCATTAAATTACAGTGTCATTTAAATTGTTCATGTTATCTGAAGGCCATCATTAAAGTTCGATTGAGGGTGATCATCACAAAATGATACCTTATAGACACTTTTTTTTTATTCTGGACTGGAGCTTGAAAACCAGTCCTCATTTATTTTGATTGCGTTTAAGAAAAGTGTTAGATATAATTAAAAAATTAACTTTTGTGTTGTATGGAAGAAAGAAACTCGCATGTATTAATATTGGCAATTGTTTCAGCAAAGTAAAACCTTGCAACTTTGAAACCCAGCAAATTCCATGAACATTATACACAATTCCTTTTTGTTTGCTGCAGGAAGATCAGTTTTGGCTGTTGTTTCAGCGGCGATACCAGAAGCTTGCAGAGATGAAGAGAGATGAGGAAGCTGCGTCTCAAAGACTCAGAGAGCAGACGCTCTACCGGTGGAACAACAGAGATTCAGTATTACTAAACACCAACACACTCGACCAACCCCCTTCAACACACCAACATCCTTCCACTGAGAGAATGACATCAAGACCAACATTTATCCCCCACATCCGATAGTCATGGCTCTTTTTGGGATCTGCGTGGACTCTATGAATCATCTTCCTTTTCTAAGACTTTTCCGTCCTTGCAGAAGTATAAACTGAGGACTATTTAAGAGAAACTAGAAGGCAAGATGCCATGAAAGTGAAGAGTGGGGTGTGTGTGTGTCTCAACATGGCTTGTACTAGTTTCACATTTGTCGAATTGTATTTTTTCATTTTGTTTTCAGCTTCACTCCTAGCATTGACTTCTGGTTTGGGGTAAATGAGTTCAAAGCAAGTTGAAAGAGTTTGTATGCTACTCTTAGACTTGATAGACTCAATATGGGAACACTGATGGCTTAAGTCATTTTGAATGTAAATGTGACATGTTTTTATGAAAGATTACTGATATCAGTGAATATATTTTCTTAAATGTTTTTTATGGTTTATTTATGGTCTGTATATTACTGTATAATTAGGTTTTTCTAATACTTGTGAAATATCCAAATGAAAGCAGATTTGGAAAGAAACTTTAATTAAAAAAGTATTGTGAGAACAACATTCTTTTCGTTTTATGGCAATATTTTTTAATGGCCATCATTTCCCAACATACTCTAATCAGCTTCAGTTTAACAACGGGGCCTCATTTATAAAGCGTGTTTATGCACAGATTTGATCTTAAAGTGTGCGTACGCTAATATCCACGGCAACGTTCATATTCATAAAAACGTAGACTGGTGCTTTATATTAATGACATTAATTAGGCAGCGTTTACAAGGTGGAGAACTGAAAACATTCAGCTGCGCACAATTTCAAAATCTTTTGCGGTTTATAAATTTCACTTCTGGAAGAGAGGCGTATGCATGTTTTTTGTGCGTATGTTTGTTCTCTGAATCACATGTACGCACATTTGAGAAATGATCATAAGATAAATATATGGTTTCTATGCAGTATTTTACAAATGAGGCCCTAGATCTTAGAGAGAACTGTAGAATCCTGAAAGCTGCGTGTTTCTAAGGTTTTTCTAGATTACTAGATATCGTCCCAATGACCTCTAAGAAAAGAACATTATGGTGAATAAATAATATCATCACAGCCTTGGTGTGTTATCACTCTCTAAACATGGAATACGTTTCTTTTTGGTATGCATTGGTGCAGTTTGGTGTTATGACTTGGATGTTCTTCACAAAGGTCTTTAGTAAGAGTTCAGTCAGAGGCATTTTTGACATTGTAGGAGAGCAGCACACAGCAACAATAAGAGAGTTAAACAAGCAAGAAGAACAAGGACAGGGCAAAAAAAAAAAGAAGATGTTTAAACAAAGTCCCTTTAAGGCAAGTCATTTCACTCGGCGGCCGTCTTTGAATTAAATGTGATGACTTTACCAAATGGCAATTGGTTATTTTTTAGAAAGTGGGACTTATTCCACTATTGCACTTTCTCCCATAGTAATTTGCACCGTCTTTGTATATCTAAAGTCTTTGGTTTAAAACACTAATATTGCATTTGGGTTTTTTGGTGAAAGGGAACTGTAAGTGTTTTTACTCCCAGTCTACTATAAATTTGCCATCTTTTAGAATAAGAAATATATGTGCCAACTGTAATTGTACAATTAGAATTAAAAAATGTAAGACTTTTTTTTTAATAACACTTTCTTTCTTAAGTCTAAGAATAATCTGTTTAGAGCAAGTCTAAGGGGGCGGTTAGATGACACTGTTTTCAGCTAAAAAGGTCTTAAAAAAGGCTAAACTTTTTACGCATTTTGGCCGTTCATTTACACGACACCGGCGTTTTGGGGGCCTGAAAACGCACATTTTTAAAATCGGGTTTCAAAGTTCAAGTTTTAGAAAATAATACCGTTACCGTCTGTGTAAACTACAAAAAACATGAATTTGTGAAACCGGTGATGTCCTGCGCATGCGTATTACGTGTTCAGTCTATAGGCGCATAGTTTTTCTTTACAAAGCGACATCGCCAACTACTGGCCAAAGCGATTTTCAAAAGCGATTTTAAAGGTCCCGTTCTTCGTGATCCCATGTTTCAAACTTTAGTTAGTGTGTAATGTTGTTGTTAGAGTATAAATAATATCTGTAAAATTATAAAGCTAAAAGTTCAATGCCAAGCGAGTTATTTTATTTAACAGAAGTCGCCTACATCGAACGGCCCGTTTGGACTGCATCCCTACTTCCTTCTTTAATGACGTCACTAGAACCGTTTTTTGACTAACCTCCGCCCACAGGAATGCTCCCTCTCAACTCTACCGAAATTCGTTTATGTACTTGCGCACTTCTTATAACTTACTGTGTTTACTCAGCTCTTACGGTGATTTTCTGAAGTAAAACTGACGCTTCATCTTTTGTGTGATGTACAATAAACTTTATTAAACTCATCAGTATATGTTTGATCATCATTCAGACAGCAGACTTGTAGGATATTAATAAATAATGGATACATACAAGCAATGACAAATACGTTATAATAACCGTAATTAAACTACTAAACTATACCTGTTTCATCTCTATACAGCACTCTGACTCTGTAGGCATTATTGTCCAACTCGAAATGAACACCATTACTGAGAGTTTCTGATATTATCATCATTCCGTGAGATGAAATTGGCCTGAGAGACTGAGCGAAAGCTCATGAAGCTCCGCCCCCTGTGTCGTCCAGCAGCAGCTTATTTGCATTTAAAGGGCACACACTAAAACAGCACGTTTTTCTGAGCCCCAAAAAATGACAATTTAAACATGGTGTAAAAAATGATCTGTTGGGTATTTTGAGCTGAAACTTCACATACACACTCTGGGGACATCAGAGACTTATTTTACATCTTGTGAAAAGAGGCATAATACGGGACCTTTAATACCCTGAATATTGATGGCAGCTCCTGATGCCTGCAAATATAATATAATTACCCATCTATATAATTGCGAGAGAACGCAAAAGCATTGAAATATATTTTTTCCTCTCATCTCATATTTTTTTCCATCACCATGTCCCTTTAGGGGCTCCGTAGAATGCATCATTTTCTGAGCATAGTATTCGGCTTCAGGCACATCATTAGGTGTGTTCGACTTGAAGTGGCGCTGTGCAGACCGATTGGTGTATGACATGAAAGTACTGCGGGAGAGATTCGAAAGCAAACAGAGTGGTCTTCTCTCTAATCGCTTTTTGCAGTACTTTGAGGTTATACACCGTCTGATCTGCGCAGCGCCACTTCAAGTCGATCACACCTAATGATTTAAGAGAAATACTAAAATCAGCTTTTACAAAGTCATCAAACAGATAAATACTGGAATTATCCCCCGATTTTTCATGCGCACAGGAGATGATGCATGTAAATACATTAGAGAGTAACTCAATTAATGTAACACTGCAGAGATACAAAGTTAGTCATGTATCGTTTTATGAGCTTTGTCCAGCTGAAAACGCACTTCCTCTGCCCTTGAACGATAAGAGGGGTGCTCGAGTTTATCTGGAGTTTACAGGTGACAAATCTGCAGCCTTTTAAGACACAGCACAGCTACACACACACACACACACACACACACACACACACACACACACACACACACACACACACACACACACACACACACACACACACACACACACACACACACACACTTTATATTTGCACACATCTACTAAATGTATAACTGAAGAGTTCAGTTGCAAAAGCCTCTAAGTGCCATCTGAAATTTTCTTCTAGAATGATCATTTTTATAAAGCTTGTATATTTAAGTGATTTCACTTAAATGACAATTAAAAGGTAATTTGCATTGCCATTTAAGTGAAATTATTGAACTTAAATATACAAGCTTTATAAAAATGATCATTCTAGAAGAAAATTTCAGATGGCACTTTTGCAACTGAACTCTTCAACTGAACATTTAATATGTATGTGTATATGTTATCTTTAAGTTCCAGTGACATGCCGTCTGTTTAGTTTATCACTGTATGAAGTTGTTTCTTATTTGCATATCAAAGAGATTTTCATAATCTAAGAGCTCTGACATCATTTGTGTCTTGCAAATCATCACCACGGATTACTGCAGGGGATCTACCAGTCTTCTGGAGCTGAACTGGTCACTTCCACTACTGGTCAAAGGTTTGAGATTGGTAAGATATATATAATGCTTTTAATAGTAGTCTCTTATGTTCACCAAGACTGCACGTATTTGATTAATAATATAGTGAAAACAGCAATATTGTGAAATATTGTTACAATTTAAAATAACTCTTTTCTATTTAAAAATATTTTAAGACTATATTTTTTCAGCATCTTTCAGATTTTGATCATTCAGAAATCATTATAATATGATGAATTGATGCTAACAAAACATTTCTTAGTATCAATGTTAGTAAAAACATTTTTTTTCCATGATTCTTTGATGAACAAAAAGCATTTATTTGACTTTTAGCGTTAACCGCTTGCCCAATTTAATGCATCCTTGCTGAATAAAAGTATTAGCCTTCTTTAAAATAAATATATCATGTAAATGTCACTCTTGATTTGTCAGGAAGAGGCTGAAACCTGTAACCATCAGAGTGGTATTTCAACAAATGTGTTTCCCAGGCCTTGACCATTTTTGCGATATCAGCATCACATTTTTTATTTTCAGATCTGCAAGGTGGAGATGGTTTTATAACGCTGAAACAAACTTTCAGCTGCTTCAGTCTTAGATAAGAAAAACATTCGCATCACAATACTCAATTTTCCCTTTTGCGTCAGAGTCTGATAACAGCGCTCACTCTCCCGTTCTGGAGACGGACCAAATCTCCGGGCCACTGTGGTCAGGATAAACATGCCCTTTTAGCTCTGGAAAAAAAATGACTAGGCAATATTGCCTATTTTTGTTGCTCTAAGTTGACAACGTTTCTATCAGAAATGCATTTAATAATCATTAGCAGTGGCGAAATGGTATTTGAAGAAAGAAACCGCAAGAAAAGGAATACAAATGTTCATGACTTTGAGAAACCTTTTCAGACACAGGTGCAGGGACATAAATGGCAGATTTTTACCTGAAAACATTGGTCTGAAACATTAGAATTAATTAGCATTTTAACAATCTATTCATGTCACAACCTCCACTGGAAAAGTCAAAGCATGTAAATAGACAAAACTGACTGAAAATGTTTAACCTTGTGAGCAAATAAAAAGGAGAAATTACCTCTCAAGGTCCTTTTATAGGACAAAAACCATTCTGAGACTCATAAAAATGCAGTTAAATGAGAAAAAGCTAAGAAAATCACATAAATGTATCCTATCTAAGAAAATATATTTACAATGCTCTGCGCAAACAACAATATCATGGTGTTTTCAGATTTGATTGTTTAGAGCTAATGCAATAAACAACTGACTGTTCTACATTAGCTGTTTAAAACTAACATGGCCCACTTTTATTTTTTTTATCTGTTAAAGAGACTTTGGACATGTGATTTTCCGTAAATCAGTCAGATTTTGATCTGGGATCTATGTAAATACAGAATCAACATGTTAGCAAACATCTGTGTAATGATTTATCAGTTATCAGTGGGAAGAAAACAGCAAGTGGACTAGACAGATCTGCCAAACAGACAGACATTTCATGAGCTTGAAGCTTCTTCCATTTGAAAGTATATCTGCGTAAGTTGTTTTTCTTTATTGCTTACAAAGAAATTTTGCTGTGTATTTATTTTCCCTTTTCTTACAATACATTTATATTAGCAATTACTAATATATATATTGTACATTTATTATGAATAAAAACTGTTTGGACATGCTCTGTTCTTACTTGTAATGTTATTCAGAGATATTTTGAATGTTTCTGAGACATATGTAGGCATGGTGAACATTAAATGTGTGTTTCTTTAAATTGCAGAATTGATTTTCTTTTCTCTCCAGGACAGAATCCAACACTATGTACCGCATCCTCCTGTTGCTCTGTGCAGGTGTAAGTAAATTACTAAGATGAGGACTTTTACTCAGTTTTTTTATTTTTATTAGAACAATTAAACGTTTCCATGTTTTTTTTTTTTTTAAATAAATTGTGATTAATCAAGTGTGAAGTGACTATTTTTTATATTTAATTAATCAGTTGTTGGTTGCTTGGTCTATACCGGGCGGGAGCTACTCACTGCAAAACGTCAAAAGCCAGTAGGATCATCCCATCATAATATGATATCGGGTGAATCGAGATTCTCGTTGCGTAACGTAGCAAAGATAGCACACGGGATGACCCGTCGCATTCTATTTCAGATCTAGCCTTGTCCACGCGCTTCTCCCGGCCAGGGTTATTATAGTAGGCTAGTTAACTACAACTAAAAACATGAGAAACATTTTCGTTACTTGAAAGGGGCACAGAGTAGTTATAGGAACTCGGTTATAGGTACTAGCCATCTGGGCGGTCCCCTGAAAACTTAATTTTCCCCAGGGGCCGTTTTATTGGTTGCATTTCCACCACCAGTGTGAACTCTGAAGTGACGTAAGCCATCTCTTACGTCCCGCCGCTCTGGTTGTTGTGCGGGACTTTTATTTTGAAGGTGCAGAGCAGCAAAGTCTCAGCACACACCGCTCCCGTTCTCCGTCTTCATTGGTTTACGATCTGTTGAACAGTCATCTAATGTGTTATTATTGGATAGAACTGTTAAACAAAGAAAGTAAACTTTATATGAAAAAGTATTATAGCGTTGTATGTGGTTGATGCCCAATGTTTCTAGCAGAGCAGAAATATAATCATGTTTCAGTTGGTTCCTTCAAAGTCGCATTGATTTCCCCAGTAAAGGTTGAGAAGTAGTTGGACTTTGGCGTCTGACCATCTGCTGTTTCCATGTTCTTGGAGTACACAAGGCTATAAATGGTGTTTACATGGTGGGTGCCGATGTTTCACATTTTTCGGCCAATACACGTCACTGGTATTTCCTATTGTGCCGGTTAGACCCAAGGGGGCAATCTATCAGCCGGAAACTGAAGCTTCCCCGGGCGCCGCCATTGATTAGCAGACCCCCACCTGCTGTTAGCATTCCATTGACTCCCATTCATTTTAGCGTCACTTTGACAGCGAATAACTTTACATCTGAGGCGTTTAAAGACTCCATTTGTCCATTATTCATTTCTAAAGAAACACGAAAATGTATAAAAGGCTCCATTACCTTGTATCTTACGTTATGGCCCCATAGAAGCAGTTTTTGTAAAAATAGGCTAACGATTGCGTCATAACCACGCGACTCTCTGTCGCACAGTAGAGAAATTACTGTATGGACAGGAGGAGAACCTCGCGTGCAATCAGGGGACGTGGAGGCAAAATGACAAAATAATTAATCAGAATACTTAGCAAAAGTTGCTCCTGCTACTAGCTCATGGACACATCCTACTCACGCTCTCCGTCTCTGTAAGTTTCGGAAGGGAATGATTCAGATTTCTCTTGGCACAGCTACTAGAAGACAGACAGGTTGCTCACGTCACATCTACGTCGTCAAGCTCAGTTTGAGTCTGCAGGAAGTGAGTGCTTCTAATTGACTTCACTTTTCTCCGTTGAATCAAATGGGGTCGCTGTGTCCATTTCTTTTACTGTCTATGGTTAGACCATACTCTGAAGTAGGAGCTAATTTTAGTCCCCCCAAAAGGCATAACTAAAATCATTCCCAGTTCCCGCAGTGCGAAAAATTTTCATGTAACGCTTTTTTTATTGCCAATGTGTGAAAAGCTTGTAAAGAAACATAAAAAACGAGACCTTCCCCGGCATCCTATGTTGTCTATGAAAGCCTGTGTAGACTTTTTTTATGTGAATTGTGAAGGAATCGGGACGTTTTTGCCGGGAAAATCAATGTTATATTTACGCGCGCTTCCGAGAGGGATCTCTTCCATTCTTATACAAGAAACGAATGCTTAATGTTGAGGACAATGCCGAAAAACTGTAACACCAATGTGTCATGCAAAGAAAAGGGATTAATAGCCAAATCTATATTGGCTAGTCTAAAAACCTATACTTTATTGTCAAACTAATAGTGTAATTTGAATTACCTCATCTGTCGATGGCAGTAAATTGCAAAGCTGGTGCAAACACATCAACACATCGCTTTGATTTGCTGCTAGATGATTTATTAAATGCCGCTTTCTCCACGCTGTCATTTTGTTGTGATTATTTTGTTATTGAGAGAAGTCAGTCAGCTTTCAGCAGCGTGGCTGGCGTCGGGAGGTTTATCGCTGCAAGCATTTCCAACTTCTTTTTACTTATAAGTGAAGAACGAAAAATAACTTCGCAGTTAGTAATATATCGGGGCCTTGAATCACGTTTACTTCAGTCTCTTCACGTGTGCACGAGTGCGAGCACGAGCAGTAAGTTGCTGGCTGCAGTTCACTTAACGGCCACCGGTGTCGCTAACAAGGGTTTCTGAATTCTATATCCCCTGTGAAATAAAAAAAAAAACTTAATCTTGTAATTATTAACTTTCCTGTTTTTACAAACTAGCTTGACTTTATTCAACTGAAAATTATTACAATTTTAGCCTGTTCCTTATTGGCTTCACATATATCACAAAAGTTAACATTTTTTATTAACAACCACTTTTATCATACATTAATGGTGCTTTTACAATCTCCCCTTTCTTCAGTTTTTCCTGTCTACCTGCGACATCTCTGTCCTGCCATACTCCAGTATTTCCCTTCCTTGTCTTCCTGACGATGCTCCTACACTGGTTGACTTTACATACACCTGGAGCTTCACGTCTGATCAGACACAGCAGCAGCACATACTGGAGGAGAAGAGTCACATCTTGAACCTCAGAAGCATAAATACCACTGACAGTGGACAGTACAAGTGTGTGCAGGAAGGCTATAAAGGAGAGGATCGTGTGAGGTTGAGCAGAACATTCACGATACGCGTGAAAGGTTAGAAGGTTTTCTTAACAGTGAAGGGAGCTTGTCAAACATTATCTCATTGATGACTTTTAATCTCAGAAGTCAATTAATACACTAAACTCTTTTTTTCTTCTTCTCAGCTCCCCCAGGTGTTCAGGAATGGCAGGTCATCAAAGTAGAAGCTAACAATGATGTCACGCTTCCATGCCAGGTTGCCAAATTTCTGTCTTCCAAAGAAACAAAATCACCCCCTGTTTTCTGGAAACGAGAGAAAGAAGAATTGGTGCCTCTCAAGCCCGACAAAGACACAGACAGCCAAGGAGAGAGAGACCTGACACGTCAGAGGGTTTTCTGGGACAACAGGCCTGAAGAACAGGACTGGGCGATTAAAATTAGTCAGGCCAGAGAGGAAGACGCTGGGATGTACCAGTGTGTCATAAAAAATTCTTCTCAGACCCTGTTTGTGGAGCTGGAAGTGCAACGTTAGACACTTATTTAAAAAATATTTATAAATTCTGTCTGTTTAAATATTATTCTTGCGTTTTATTTGAAATAAAATAAATTAATTTTTAAATCAATTTTATTTAAAAATTATGTCAGTTTTAATATTCTTACATAATAACAATTAAAAATATATATAATTTAAAAAAATATATATAATGTGTGTTTAAATTCTGTTTTAACATTATTCTTACATTTTATTTAGGAATAAAGAAATGATTTAATTAAGAACATTTATAAAAGTGTTTTATTTTTCTTACATTTGACTTAATTTATAAATAAAATTAAATTTAAAATTAGTTTATTTTTGTGCGCTTTAATATTATTCTTACTATTTAGGAGTTAAAAAATAAGTTATGAAGTTTAAGTTAAAATAGATGTTGTATAAGAATATCTGTTTATATCTTAAATCACATCCTTTTGGAATGAAATCACTTGTTTTTCTCATCAAGGTAACCCTTTCCCACTGTTTCATTTTTAGCCCTTCCTCCACCCCGTTGCGATGGCCACACCGACCCATGGGAGGCCTGTTTGGATCCAGACAGCAGATCAGGGAGGGCAATCGTGCAGGAATCACTCAGAGAATTCTCCACCTCTTTGTACAGCGATCTTAAAGGTTCAAAACCCAAAACCAACTTGATCTTCTCCCCAGTCAGCATTGCTGCAGCTCTTTATAACTTGCTTTTGGGTAAGAATGAACATCATAGTCAACAAAAGGCTACACATTGTACTTGACCTGCTGAGCCTCTTCTTTCTCTTGCCCTCTTTGCAAGGTGCTCGAGGTGAGACCAGGACACAGTTGGAAGATGCTCTCAAGCTTCCTCCAAAATTCTCCTGCTCGCATTCTGAATTAAAGAATCTGAAACAAGTGATGAAGGACTCGCTGAAAATGGCCACTGCCATGTATTATTCCCCAGGTAGACACAGAACATACTAATAGGCTGAGATAAGCCCTCTCCTTGTGAAAAAGTAATATACTTTTAAAGGAGAACTCCAGTCAATTTTAACATTGAGCTCATTTTTTTTGTAAATTTGGAGTGCTGTCAATACAGAGAACAACGACAAAAATCGGTGTTGCCTACACCGTGTTATCCTCTTTTTAAAATTTGCACCCTGTTGACTTCAATGGGGCAAGTTTTAAACCTGCTTTTAGCCTCTTAACATCCTTGATGTGTCATTACAAGTGCCCAGCCATTGTGAGTGATTCCTTCAGAGTGATCACGGGTGAATCTGACTGCAGTAGATGTGAAAGATATTAATAAAAATGATGTTATTTCAGCCAGCGCACATACCTGTATTTTCTTCCTGTTTTCGGTCGAAGTCCAAAGTAGTCGATTGCCGAGTTCACGCGCGTGATCATAGGTAACTAAACCTATGCGTGTGAACTCGACAATCGATTACAATGGGCTTCGACCGAAAACAGGAAGAAAATACAGGTATGTGCGCTGGCTGAAATAACATCATTTTTATTAATATCTTTCACATCTACTGCAGTCAGATTCACCCGTGATCACTCTGAAGGAATCACTCACAATGGCAGGGCACTTGTAATGACACATCAAGGATGTTAAGAGGCTAAAAGCAGTTTTAAAACTTGCCCCATTGAAGTCAACAGGGTGCAAATTTTAAAAAGAGGATAACACGGTGTAGGCAACACCGATTTTTGTCGTTGTTCTCTGTATTGACAGCACTCAAAATGTACAAAAAAATGAGCTCAATGTTAAAATTGACCGGAGTTCTCCTTTAAAGAGTGTACTTATTGCGCAAATTTTTTTTTCTTAAGTGCAAACTGAATGTAATGTTTTCTGACACTTAATTGCATGTTATGTACAATGAAAATGTACAATATATAGTATTATAGTTTACATTTATATTAAATGCAATTAGTTAAAGTTAAGAGTTTTGTTGACCCACTTAAGTAGGACTTAAATAAATCTTTACATTTTACATAATTCTATTGTCTTTGAAACATGCTACACTGCACTTTATTTATGGTAAACTAAAATATACTTTATTACTAAATATATAATATACTGTATACTGTAATTAAAATATACTAATTACTAATGTAATTTTTCTTGTAACTTGTATGTCATGTATTGGTATTTAAGTATTATTGTAATTACTATTACAATTAGTAGTATTATTAGTAACAATTTAATACATTCAAAATGTAATATCAAATATTTTACATGTGCTTTAGTCAACATCAAAATACGTGTACTTTAAAGTAGAATAGGTTTAGGATTGGGGTTAGTTGCATGTAATTATGCTTCATTTATAGTTATAACTACATGTAACAAGGAAACTGTAAAATAGTGGTACCAAATATACTTTAAATTACAAGTGAACTTCTTTTTTGCAAGGGTCAATAACAGCAATGCAGTAGTTAAATCAGAATCACTTATTCTGGACTTCAATTTAATACTGCCTAATATAATAGTGAAGGAAGTCATGGCATAGCTGTATGATTGTCATGTCCATAGCCCTGAAAAGTTTTATTTCAATATAGCGCAACACTTGGGAGAAGCTTTTATCAACCAATCACTGGAGTTCTATGATGCCATACCACAGAAGCTGACCAATGACAGCGATCTAAACGTGAAACTCATCAATAAATGGGTGGCGGATAAGACAAACAAGAAAATCACTGAGTTAATTACAGAGATGGATCCCTTCACTTCATTTGTTCTGTTAAATGCCGTCTACTTTAATGGTAAGTGAGTAAACTGACTCTATTCCGGCTTCTGAATACTTTACCTATTTATTAGTGTTTCTTTGTGCTTTACAGGTAAATGGAAGACAGTATTTGAGTCCACAAACAAATGGGAAAAGTTCACTACATTTTCTGATCAGGCCAAAGATGTTTTGACTCTCTACAGCTCTAAATACAGCCTTCAAACGGGCTACTTCAAAAATTTAAAAGCTGACGTAAGTATTGCAATGAATGCACAAGGGTCATTCTCAGGAAACGGTGCTATTTATGACCCTTTGACTTGATCCTGATATTATAAACATTATACTGAACTTAATCACATTGTTTTATAGATTTACCCTGTTTAGTGTATAATGCAAAATAATAACGTTCTTTGCATTCACCATATTTTACAAATATTTTTTAAAAAAAGATCAGCTTGATCCGCGTCATATTTCTTAGTGCTGTCAAATCGATTAATCGAGAAGTCTTTATCAGTGCCCCAATCAAGCTCAATATTTCAGTGATTACATTTTCTCCCCGAAAATTTTTCTTTGGTAAAGAAACAATAAAATTTACTAGATATTAGTGTGGTTTGCTGCTAGTTAAGGCAGTTTTTACACTAATCGCCATAATTGCTTTGTATAGTTTAATCATCAGCCACCTATAGATAAATAATAATACAATTAAGAATAAAATTTAAATTAAAATTATTTAATGAAATATATTTAAAAATTAATAAACAAATAATAAAAATCTAAATAACAAAGGATTAAAAATAATTTAAACATTATTTAATTTTTTATTATGATTTTTTTTTTTTTTCATAATTTCCTGAAAATGAACAACAAGCTTATTGTTGAATGTACAAATACAAACACAAACAATGCAGAACTATCTCTCCAGGTAGGAAAGTTCCCTCTTACAGGCAAAAACAGCCTGTACATACTGGTCCCGCCCATACCGTCAGAAAAGGACTTCTTATTGATGGAGAACAATATAAACTACAAAACTATTGAAGAAATGGTTTCCGAGATGAAAAAAATGCCGATTCAAACTGCTGAGGTCACACTGCCTATAATTAAGCTGACAGAGACCATACAACTGGAGGATTTACTGAGGAATCTGGGTAAGAATGTCACTTTATTTACTCCAAAATGCTGAAGCTAGAATGTAAAAATTCTGTCATCATTTACTCATCTTCATGTCTTTCCAAACCTCTCAGTAGGAGACATTTGTACAAATATACAGTTTTATTTTCCATTCAACAAAAATATTATCATTATCAAATTATGCACTACAGGATAACTTTGTGTGAGGAAAAGACAGAAATGAGACCTGACACTGAAAATCTTCTAAAAAATCTTTCTCACATAAGCTATGATCTGGCTTCAGATAACTAGGAATAGTGCAGGAATCAAATAGACCACTTTTATCATAGGTTTATGATCATTTTAGTCCGTTTCGGAGCCTGACAACAACAAACTGTCATTGTATGGAAAAGAGAAGCATGTATACTATAAAAAAGCTCATTTTGTTTTCCATGAAATAAAATGAGGATGAGTAAATCATGACAGAATTCTCCTCACCTCTCCTCTCCTCAGGTTTGTCAGATCTCTTCCAAAATCCTAACTTGTGTGGAATGTTTCCGGGTGAATCTGAAGCATTAATCTCAGATGTTCGTCATAGCGCTTTTCTCTCGCTCACGGAGAAGGGAGTGGAGGCCGCCGCAGCCACAAGCATTTCTTTTTCTCGCTCCTTCTATACATTCTCGGCTTTACGGCCCTTCATTCTGATACTGTGGAACGACGAGGCTGCCATTCCTCTTTTCATGGGAAGAATTATTGATCCATAAAAAAAAAGAGAGAGAGAAAGACATCACAGTAGTGTTCTGCCACAAAAAAAAAAATACTGAAACTTTCTGTTGTACATTCATTCATTCATTTATCACAAACAAATGCAAATGTAACAATATCATGTTATGCATAGAATAAGAATGCATGCAGAATCTCTGTCATTAAAGATGTACTTTACATCATGCATTCATGGGTTAATATTGTTCACTCTATTTGGAACATTTTCCATTACATGACAAGAAATCCACTGCATGAATGAAAGGTTCTAGGACTCAAACGCACAAAACTCGCTCTCATTTCCAACAGCCACTGTTGCACCAATTTATTTCTGAGACGCAGTTACAGAGACGGACACACGATGGCAGTCACATCACATGTTCCACACAGACGGTCAATGAGGACAAGTGAGTGAGACTTGAATAATCCTCCTTCAGTTTGACCCCTCATTCATTAACGCTCCCCCTGGAGTCCCATCTTGGCTGGCAGGTGGTGCCAGTCCATTATCTAAATGCCATGCTGTTTCATCAAAGGTAGCCTAGATTGTCCCAGTTCACTGAGCAAAAACAAATACCCTTAGATGGGCTCGATGATAGATATTAGGACAAACATAAGCACTGCAGATTGGTGGTCCATCAAAGCATATGTGACATTCACTTGGCATGCAGCTGCTTATAATAACATTTGATAATTACATACCGTTTAGGCCATTCATTTGATAACCCACTTGTTAAAAAAAGCAGACCCCCAGGTCAGGAATGGCGGAGAGAGCCATGGAAGGACAGAATTAAGTTGTTGTGCAATTAAATGTCAAGACCAGATGAAAAGTAGATTCTGGTAGGTGGTAAATGATCTGAATCTAATAGCTAATAAATGCAATCACAGGGATACAATTATAGCCGAAATTCCCTGGCGAGAAACGTGCATTGTTTCACAGAGCTGATGGACGACAAAGCAAGTGTATCCTTTAATTGCTAAACTTTTTGTGTTCTGACTCTTTTGTAGACGTGCTTCGACAGGTATTTTGTCCATCAAAGGCTTTGTTTGATTGCTCATTTAACCCCTAATGGGGTGTGCAGTTGTGCATGAGGCCTGCCAGAGGCGATTCACCCTCCACACTGGAACTGTCCTGGCAGTTAGACCTCTAAACCAGTAGAGGACGCCGGAGAGAAAGCGAGAGAGTCTGTGCATCAGCGAATCTTTTTTGTAGGAGACTGTACAAACATTCAACAGAGTTACATACAAAGACAAAAACATAGACTTGGGTCATTCTCACACACACACACACACACACACACACACACACACGCACCAACAGGCACACACATTCGCGTTGCGCAGATCGTTGAGGTGACTGTCGTTTAGTTCTGCGGCAGTTCTTGAGTGATCGTTTAAATCCAGAGATTTTCTTTCATTGCATTAAAGGTCCCTTGTGCTTCTCCTGTGCATCTTGTTTTTGGCGGGCTGGAAGAGACTGTAAACGTTCATACGTAACAAATCACAAAAGGTAAATACATAGATACACATAGGACATTTACAGTCAGCTGGATGTGTTGTGCTTTGACAGTGTGCAAAATTACGGCACCACCAACTGTAACAAACACCAGGATGCTATTACACGTTTTACATGTAATAAACAATAACACTATAATATGGCATGAGCCCCTGTGGCATAGTCACAACACAGTACGATTTCACATAAGTGACGTATAGACCAGAAAAAGGGGTCGATTCTTTGTGCGTCACAATCCAGGCTTGTGATCACACTTGCTTCTTTCTCATCACAAAAGAATGTGATACTTAGCTGTACAATAGATTATTATGCTTTTTTCACGCATTAATATTGAATGTCATCATCATCAGACAGAGCATTATTGCATTTATTTATCATTATTACTTCATTGTTTTTGTATTACTTATCAAGGAATTGTCTCGTCTGTGTTAGTCACTGCTAGCGGCTCCTTGTTGTGTCAGTGTGTGCCAGTATTCCACTTTCTTTCCTTTGTATTTTAGACACTCAAACCACTGTTTCAGTCTGTCTCCTTTTGCGTTAATCCCCAATTCAACTCCACCTGAGAAAGAGAAAGAGAGAGAGAGAGAGAGAGAACAATAAGATACCAAATCTATCCATCTAAAAATCTATCTATCGTTCTTTTAACTAACTTTATAAATATATTAACATTATTATTATCATTGCCCAAAATTAAAACCATAAAAATACTTCATACTTCAAATAAAATAAACCAACTGAAACAAATATAACTTTAGCAACATTTTTCATTTTCATTTATTATAACTCAGAAGTACAAAAATAACTCAAACGAATAAATAAAAAAAGTATAAAAAAAAATTATGGACATAATAATAATAATAATAATAATGACAAAATCACAACAAATGGACAAAAAAAATTAATAAATTACAGTAAAAACAGAAAATATCCGGCATTTAATTCAGCGTAAACTCTTATAGGTTCTGTCTCGGACTGCCCTGTCACAAGAAGGAAAGACTAAGAACATTATTTAAAATAGTTTAAATCAGAAATATTTTGATACCTAGTGTACTTTTTATATTCTAATAAATGAAATAATTTTGCTTGTGAATATCCTTGTATCTCTTTATTAAGTAAAAACACATTGTTTGACACTTTTTTTATTGCTAGTCCTAAAATTTTTAACTCAGCACATGTGCTCCTTGGTGAAAAAAGTAAGCATCAAGCCCAGTAAACACATACATACTGTATATACACACACACACACACGCTTTTGCATCTGTTGTAGTTTGACTGTGGCTCTCTTGGCTTCTGAAGTTGAGTACCTTTGTTCTAGACACTTCAGCGTGTCTCCCAGTCTAATATCTGAACTCGCTGAACCTGGACACAAGCTGCGTTTCATTTCATCAGGCCCCTCACGTACTGAGATTTTGCCCCGCTTCGATCACTCCTACACAAACACACACACCTCGCATCAATACCGCATGTTCATGGCCACAAGCAAGTCATGACAAATGAACCCTACGCATGACATCCCCGCCATGGGGAATGAAAGAAAAAGAAAGGGAATAGACAGGAGCGGGTAAAAATAAAAAAGTTCCAAGAAAATGTTAAATAAATTCTAAGCTTCATTGCACATGTCAATCCGAGACCTGCGTCCTCCGTGTGCATTCATGCCTGGATGTCTCTCACAACCATCCGTTTATTCACATCCCTTCATTTCTTCACACTTCTCTGTTGAACCCCCCCCCCCCCCCCCGTCTGTTCCTCAACCATCCCCTCTAAATCAATCCCACTGATATCAATTACTCCCACTGTCCCGATTGTTTCAGAGCATAAGTGTCATTCAATCATAAATAAACATGTCACAACACAAAGCTCAAGAGCTTTTCTGTTATTGACTCTTCCTCTGTTTCTTTTCATTAAGGGTTAGTTCAGCCAAAAATTAAAAGGTCTGTCATCATTTACTCACCCATCATGACTTTCGAAACCTGTCTTTGTGGAGCACAAAAGCAGTAGTTTATATCAGAATGTCTGAGCTGCACTTTCATTAAAAGTGAAGAGGCCACAGCTGTCAAGTGACACTTTCAGTGTTTAACAACTTCTAATTCAGTCTGTTCCTCACAGAAAGCTATCGTATGGTTCATATTGGATTACTTTTATCATCCCTTTTTTTTTTTTTTGTAGCTTGACAGTCCTGGATGGAAAGTGGACATTCCTGCTAAACTCCTTTGATGCTCCATTAAAGGAAAAGTCATACAGATTTAGATCTGTTCTTATTCTGCTTAAATGAGACATACAAGCTGTAACATTCAGTTCTACAAGAGCAAAGAATCAAAACAGCCACATCTTAAAGGAAAGATCCACATCAAAATAAATTAGGCTCTGTCCAAGGCATCTGTGGCATTTTGACAATACCAGAGACAGTAATTTGACTTGATGCTCAGTTTGCATTTACATACACACAAACACACACAATTAAATAACTAAAATAATAACTAATGATTTTTACAACGTAAATGAAAATGAATCGCATATTTTTCTGTACATAATTCTGCACCAAACAAAGTTATTGCTATATTTTTTATTATAATTTCACATTTAATCTCCAAATGAATGTAGACAGAGCCTACATTTCAAATATTTGTTTAATGGTATCTTTTTATGAAAGAAGGCATCATCGATACCAATACTGCTACTGATGTCTCTATGAAATACATTTTCCCCCCTCAATATCAGCATTACAGTATCATTGAACGCAAAACATTTTAACATTTATTAGCCTTTAAAAATAATAACAACTTAATGAACTTTAAACAATCTTCACATTAACTCATTATAATAAATGTCACATTTACCTGTGCTCTTCAATATATCAGGGCTAAAAAAAATTCTATTGGCCCAGTCAGGCCCGTTCAGATTTTTAATTGCCCCGCAACAACTTTTAAGGTGAACATATATTCTTTCATATAAACAGGTGTTATTTGAATGGTAAGGTTTTTTCATCATCCTTTCAGCATTTTTCTTCATGTACGTAAACAATTGTTTCTGTTCTACTTAAGTCAACAAACATATTTTTGCTTGTAAAACTCACCTATGAAGTCATTGCTCATGCCCAGGTCATAGTCCCAGACTGAGATCTCCAGGGTTTTCTTGGCGAGCTGATCATGTGGGACTTCATAGGAAAACTCCTGGGTTGAAGAGGACATTAATCAGTTTTGGCAGAGGGAAACATCACAACATCTATATTCACATTAAGTGAAGGTGTGGTCACATTCAGCTTTGAGCATGCAAAGTTATGAGCAACAATATATGGGGCCCTATTTTAACGATCTAAGCGCATGGTCTAAAGCGCACGGCGCAAGTGCACGTAGGGCGTGTCCGAACCCACTTTTGCTAGTTTAACGACGGGAAAAATTGTCTAAAAGTGTTGTCCATATTCTCTTAATTAGTAATAGGTGTGTTTTGGGCTTTACATGCAATAAACCAATCAGAGTCTCATCTCCCATTCCTTTTCAATGCCAGTTGTGCTCGCACCATGGCGGACTCGCCATTTACATGCCGGAATTTGATAGTGGAAAGACCGAACACGTCTCCAGAGCGCAAACGGATCTGCTCGTGTGCGAGGTAAAAGTGCGCAAACAGACCATCTACGGGACAAGCCGGATTCCACCATATCTTTATGTACACAATAATAATCTTTTACATTGTAATCCTTTTATTTTTAATATTTGGCATGTTTGTGTGCTGCTGCGCGTCTCTGTGTGTGTGTGTGTAATAAGCAGAGTGTACGTACTAACGCTCTCGTTAAATAACATAACGGGCCAATAACCATCAATGCGCCTGAACACACCTCGTTTTCAGACCAGAATGACGATGGGCGCACAAATAGGCGCAAATGCATTTGCTATTTAAACAACGTGGCGCAGGACGTGAAAATGATAACTCCGTCGGGCTGAAACTAGCAAAACACACTCACGTCGCGCCTGACGCTATATTGCGCCGGGTGTATGATAGGGCCCATGATGTCACATTCTAGGGCTTCTGTTTTTAAATAAATCATAAAACTATAAGTAACAAAACATAATAAATTACAAATGGTCATATATACCAGCTATTCTACTTTGCCACAAAATTGCAAACCACGCTGAAGTTTTTATTAAGTTATGTTTTGAGTCAAGAAATCAATCTATGACTATACAAATTCATGTCAAAGTTCATCAAACTTAAATTTGGTATGCAGCCAATGAAGAAACTTCTTCACTTGTGCTTGCATTTCCACTCACCCACATTCACATGAATATGAATGTAACTGAATAGAACAGAAAGTCGAAAGTGACTAAACGGCTGCATGGCTATGACAATATCCTAATTCGTTAAGTATTTTCCCCTGATAATTTAATTGCGATTCTTCATTTTGATTAAAAAGAAAAATCAAGACTAATTTAAACTTGCTCATAAGACCTACAGAATCTATTGAATTTAAATGCCTCTCATTTGCCACTACATTCGCCTGTGATTCGTTGCAATGCTCAACTGCTGCAAAAAATAAATAAATAAATAATAATAATAAAAAATTGGTTCATCAGAAGTAAAATTTAAACGGAAAGGAAACAGCTTTTTTCATGATTAATTAATACAGCTTTGTGTGACTACACCTTTAATGAGAATAGCTGACCTCGTTAAACTCTGGGTTTAGAGTCTTCTTCTTCACTGAGGTTTTGTATTTTGACTTTTTTCCCATGTCAGGCTGCAAAATACTGATAAAGAGAAATAACCAGAAATGAATCATTGCTCTGCAGTGAGAATTGTATAACTTCTAAAACATCAAAGCAAATCATTAGCCTGGTTTGTCTAAAGCTCTCGAAACATCCACGACACAATCTAAACAGAAAAAAAAAAACACAGGCAAGGGTGTAAGAGCTCAATTTAGAGCATGAAAATTTTTAAAGAGAGAGAGAGAGAGAGCAGAGAGAGAGAGAGACCTTGTAGAGTGAGGTTGTGATGGTGGGGTGTTGTTTTTGATTATTCATTCAATCTATTACAGACTGGGAGATGATAATCTCTAATTGAGGATGGATGGATTGAATGGATTGAGAGGGTGTCGGAGGACAGATGATGCATCCATAAGGTCTGTGGCTCATAGAGTCATCAGTGGATTATCAATCAGGACGGATAATTTATTATTCATGGAGATATCAACCTACACAACATGCTACAGAGAAGAGAGTTAGAGAGACAAGTGTGAGGTGAAAAAACGCATGGGGATATGATGCAAGAGACATTGGCATCTAAATGACGAGTTGTGAAATCTGCTTCCGAACCAAAGCAGTTACATAGCTGAATATATCTAAACAACACTTAAAGGTTGAACAACAAGATTCAATGAGAAAAAATTTCAGTGTGTATTTGCACATGACATCTGCATTGTCAGAGGCAGATTAAGTAAAGGAATTAAATAAATCAGGCAGCTGCAATTCAAATAGCTCTATAAAATGACGAAAGCACATTTGACTACACCGTACGTCTGGATGAATGCTGGCTGTTGTGCTTCTCAGAGATAAACTTTTACTCAAGTTACTGTTGTAAACGCTGCACAAATGTATCGCTCTTTACAACGTCGGAGACATAACGGTTCTTAATATGATTTGCCTTTGGCTTGACTATGTTATCAAACAGCTAATAATGTGCTGCAAATTTTACTATTCACCATCTCAGTCTGCCTTCTAAAAATCAGCATCCTTAGAAACGCTTTGAACATCATTGATCATCAGTGGAGAAAGGCATATAGTTCATCATAACATCATAATATACATCATATACATAATTCACGTGCTATATTGCTAAATGTACCCGATTTTTCATTTCAACAGAAAAATATACTGGGAAAACCTGGGTTCTCTAGAGACTTCCCTGCTTCAAAAGCACAGTTAATGAGTTATGCTAAAGCCGTTTGATGTGATTGGTTACAAGGTTTGTGATGTAAGGAACACTGGTGAATTTTAAACCGCGTTTTTGAGAGTATACTCAGCAATGGTGTGGACTTATGAATTTGCACATGGTTCATATTAAAGCATATTAAAAACACCACATAGACATATAAACAACTTTAAAAACTTGATTTTCACCACACTACTTTAAATAATGCAACATTAATTGTGTTAGACAAACAGCACTGAATTTTGTGAATAATATATATCAGAAAATAAATCATTCTAATATAATATAACCAAACTTTATGAGTGAGTCATTTTGGAACCACATCCCTGCAAACTATTTTTTCTATTTCTGCCATAGAAAGATAAAAAGTACTATGCTAGTATGCTTTTTCAGCGATTGAGTAATTCAATCAACTGAATCATCCATTAATTTAACAGAAAACACTAATTCATTCATAAACAAATTTAGTTAAAATGTTAGATTTTCAATAGACAAATTCCACCTAACATGTCCATATAAGCAATCTTATTCCAAATTAGGAATATATGCAAAAAAAAAAGAAACAGAAATAATTTGTTCACATCCAAAGTCCCTACTGCGTCTTTGGATCGAAGAAGATGCATTCTTCTTTGAGACAACTCGTTATTCCCAAGTCATATAAAAGATTAATCTAAAATAAACAAATCATTCTTGAACGACTCTCACTACACAACTGTGCATTGCTTAGAGATGCGCAATGGTTCTGGTAACTATTGTGTCCCAAATTAATATCAACTTATTGAATGGTTAAAAGCAATAAAATGAAAAGCAATATCACATTTGCAATCGCACTGTAGGTTTCCATTATATGACAACTGGACAATATTGACGGATTATCATTTAACACAGAGTTTGTTTGGTGCCAGAAATGATTTACCACTGGATGTTAACCACTAGACTAATGACTTGCTATTGAAACTATTAATAGATGCTTGAATGGTGATTCAAAATTAGCCAATCTTTAGATATTAATTGACTGATCTGCTGGTACATGTCTGGATATCAATCAGAAATGAATCAGTAACTTTCACCTAATGTGCTTTCATTTACTTTTAGTCAGAATATTAATGATGTTTTATTTCTGTGTGACAAGTTTTATGTCACTGACAGGATGATTTTGCATCTCTAATAGCTTTTTAATGTGATCCTATAAATTTTTTATTGACATGTCCCATAATAAGTGTTGGATATTAATTGGTCTATACAGACTCAGATTTAAACTCACTACATTTTTGGATGTGTTCCCGAACCCCAGGCCTAATGAGTAGACTACAATAGAGGACCTTATTGGGGACCACTTCTCACAGGGCCCGGGACATGTTCTTACGTGGAAAGTTGTGATAAAGATATCATTGATTTATCATAGTGTGAAAGATGGTTATAGAGTGGATAAACTTGATTTAAAAGGCAAAACTAACTGATGGTAAACATGCTAATGTTAGATGTTATTACATTAAACATGAGGCACTGTCCTTCTAAAGAAGAGCTGCAGGAAATTTCATTCTAGACACCATGGAGCTCACTTCAGATCTAACCCTAAGGAGAAAACTGTCGTCATCTGATAATTAAAAGAATAACTGTCATCTTAGAAGAGCCTGTCCACAATGACAAACGTCAATCCTGAATGAAAGAAGGAATTTAGCATGGACAGAATATTTACGCCTACAACGAGACAGTCTTGAGTGTTTGAAGTCATTGTGAAGTGAGGGCAAATTCAGAGCAATAAGAATGACATTTTCAATATGTGAACCACCTGTCTGTTCAGTCTTACAGACCCACATTATTTCTTAAAGCAAGTTCAGTTCATAACAGGCATGGTGAAACATGAAAAAAATGTTTGTTTGTTTTTTACTTCATATTTACATATTAAAGCTGAAGTGCGTAATTTGTAATTAGTGCAAGCAGCATTAAATTAGTGCGTGTAATTATCATTTCTGTAGCAACAGTAGCAAAGCCAAGGTCATTGGTATGAATCCACGGGCCAGTGCAACTTGTTTTGCTTCTGCCAAATGTAAAGGTAATTTATCTGTCCACCGAATGGAATTGTGTACAAGTTTGCCTACTACTCTACTATACATTTTTTCAAAAATGATATCCAAATACACATTATTCATTAAATACTTGCTGAATGTTTTCTGAATGACCTACCACTAACGCCCAGATTCAGAAGTGTATATCCAAAGGATAGTTTACTCTCTGATGAGGCAATTGGAGAGTTGTAATATGTATAAATGGTCGGGAACAGTGATGCAGATGTTGGTCACGTTACAATTGATGGTCACATGACAATGCCAACATGTAGTATGTACTGTAGGACATAGTATGTCCATATTGAATCCATACTACACACATGGATAATTACTTAAAACCCAAATTTTTTACTTCTGTTCAAAAGTTTAGAGTGAGTAAGAGTAAGATTTTTTTAAATGTTTTTGAAAGAAGGCTCTTATGATCACAAAGGATGTATTTTTAGATAAAAAACACAGTAAAAACAGTGATATTTATTACAATTTAATTTAAAATGTAATTTACTCCTGTGACGGCATAGCTGAAGTTTCAGCATCATTACTCCAGTATTCAGTGTCACATGATCCTTCAGAAATCATTCTAATATGCTGATTTGTTGCTCAAGAAACATTTCTTATTAGCACAATTGAAAACGGTTGTGCTGATTAAAATTTTTGTGGAAATTGTAATACAATTTTGTTATAATTCTTCGATGAATATAAAGTATAAAAGAACAGCATTTCCGTCATGACAACTCTCGGAGTGTGTGGTAATGGGTATGACAATGTTGATATATTTGGTTTTGGCAGAATAGATCTGCTACGATGCTGCTGCTGTAGAGCAAGTGTAACCCCTCTCACCCGGGTCCTTCACACCCCGCTCCGTGCGGGTCTCGAACCCGGGTCCGGCATGAGAGTCGGGCGCTCTAACAAGGAGGCTAAAGACTGCAGCCTCTAGCGTCTGTCGCTAGAGCGCCTATTGAGATCAGAGGAGTGAGGTTTACTCGCACAGCAACTACTAGCTGGCCTCCGTTACACAAGTACGGGACTTGCTGCTGCTGTGCAATTTAGCGTACGTGAATTACCCATAGCAGATCTATACAGGTGGAGCTGAAAGGTGGAGGGTTTCTGAAAGCGTGCTGCATTGCTAAGGCAAATGCTTACCAAGTATTTGAAGGTTGAGCAAGCAAGCTTATTGGCTACTGATACAGCAGGAACCAATCAGCCCTATAGAGAATGATGTGATTGCAAGCAGATTGAGTTAAAGGGATAGTTCACCCAAAAATGATATAATGATATAATATAATGAAATATCTTCTTTGCTCTTCCAAGCTTTATAATGGTAGTGAATAGCGGTCCTGATTTTGAAGTCCAAAAAAGTGCATCCATCCATCATAAAACTAATCCATACGACTCCAGGGGGTTAATAACGGCCTTCTGAAGCAAAGCGATGGGTTTTTGTAAGAAAAAGAATATATTTTAAACTTTAAAAACTCAAATAACTAGCTTCCAGCTGATGGCCTACGCAAGTCGACTTACAGTTAAAGAGTAATAACCCTTGCAGATGCAAGATGCATGACGTAGGAGTAGCGTAAGCTTTGACGCCTCTCGCGGTTCAAACAAACAAGAATTTTTAAAGAGAAATGTCGGAGGATTTCGATATAAGAGAAGAGGAGCTTGAGTTTGTTGCCCAGCCCTGTTTAAGACTTAATTCGTGACTGGTGTTTTGTTTTGCTCTATCCTCTGCGCTTCCTTGTTTGTCAATATGTCATGCGTCCAGTGGTGGAAAGAGTACTAATATTTTTTACTAATACTAAAATACTTTTTAGCAACACTAAAAGTATTGCTACTTAAGAAATGATTTACTTGAGTACAAGTAGAAGTACAGGAAAATAATATGACTCAAGTAAGAGTAAATAAGTAGTTTGCTGAAAAACTACTCAAGTTACTAAGTTACAAAGTACTTTAGTATATTTTGCTATTTTTATCCAAAATGAGGCGATGTTAGCAATATGTAGCGCTAAAAACTCTCATGCAATTTCTGCTTCATTCATAACAGAGGCCAAAGCGTATGGAAGGCATTTTCTGCCAAATTTAAATTAATAAATTAAATGATTAAAATGAAAATTAAAACCAGATTAACAATTTCATTACAGAAAACAGTACGCAAAAAATGTGACAAAATTGAGAATGAAATGATTTCATTTTCACAGCATTATCCCTGTCAAATTGAAAAATAAAATGCAATTGGTGATTTCACATTTCATTTCCACTACAGTCTCAAGGCAAGACTGCCAATATTAAAATGAAAAGCCAAACGTGAAAAAGAAACTACAAATACAGTTTTTACAATGCTCTTTGGTAACGCTCATGCAATAATAGTGACACAATTCAAATACAAATGTAAATTTTCGTTTTCATTTTAATTCCTCTTTTATTTCACAGTTTTCATTTTCATTTTCAAAGACAACCTGCATGCAAATTATATGTTAATGAGTGGGTGTGGCTTATTCTAGTAACGGCGCTGAGACACGCCTTCTGTAAAGCTAAGTCATCATCCCGTGTGCATGAGTTGAACGTGTGAAACAAAATTATTTAAATGTGATTATATTGTAATCGAGACGACGAGATATGGCGGAATCTGTTAGTGAGCTTTTGCGGGAAGCTGCCGCAGCATTAGAACATGGAAACAACCAGCCTGACCATGGTTATAGTGTTAGACTCAGGCTAGACCATAATCGACGATGAGGTTCATTCATGTATTAGGCTGTTTTGGAAATTCAACTATTTGGGTGTACAGAAGTCTTAGTAACACAATTTCTACAACAATTATAGCCAGACATTAATACCCAATGGCTTTAACCGAGAACCTCGGCCAATGTTTCATACGTCGCGCCTAACAACGCCCTTCAGCCGTGACTTATTCAGATGATACAGCACTAGCCCCGAGTACCTTATTGCTTTTATAAAACGGTTACCACGCAATACAAATATTAATCCCGAAACATATGTATCTATGCAACTTTCATGAAGTAAAATAAATGAATCACTAAAAGCCAATTCCATCCGCTGGAGAGAAAAAAAATAGTCCCTGACCATAAAGCAACAGAAGAAGTTACATTAGTTCTCCATTAGATGGAGACAAAGACTGTCTTAATGAGTGAGTCAGTCAGAGAAGACTTTTGAAATGACTCAAACTTGTGATCACGGAGAAGAAAGACGCACACAACTGACATGACTACAGGCACGGACAACCCCTATTAACTGTTAAAAGTACAAGATATCACACAGGACATTCAAACAGATTTTTTATTATGAATACAGGACTGACCTGAAGGAAAATGCTATATCTAGCCTACTGTAAATGCAGGTGGTCTACACTCGCTTTCTCGATCTCATCCAGAAGTTGTTACTGGAAATGAAAACCAGCATTGTGATTCTTTTTGTACACAAACTTAAAATAACCAAAAGACTCGTAACAGTTAAACAGCGGACAGATACAGGCTGTCCTGATACTGTATCAATAAGTCACGGCTGAAGGGCGTTGTTAGGCACGACGCGAATATGAAACATTGGCCGAGGTTCTCGGTTAAAGCCATTGGGTATTAATGTCTGGCTATAATTGTTGTAGAAATTGTGTTACTAAGACTTCTGTACACCCAAATAGTTGAATTTCTAAAACAGCCTAATACATGAATGAACCTCATCGTCGATTATGGTCTAGTCTGAGTCTAACACTATGGCTACGTTTACACGTAGGTGGCTATTTTCATAAACGGACATTTCACCCCTCTTCGTTTTCAAAAATAACATCGTGCACACGAACCTGTGTTTATGCTGTCAAGAGCATGCCAAACCTGTAGGTGGCAGTGTAACGAGAAGCTCAAGCCCACCTTAGCCAATCAGAATCCCGAAAATAGTCACATTCTTTGACGTCGCTACCTAAAACTCCGGTTTTCTCTGTTTACATGCAAACGTGCAAACGAAGATTTTCAAAATCTCCACTCTGGCCGGAGTTTTTAGAAAGAATCGGTTTCATTGGCGAATCCTCCGTTTGCGTGTAAACGAAGGGCGCAAACGAAGGGAAATGTCTCCGTTTTTCAAAATAACCATGTACGTGTAAACGGGGCCTATAACTAACATGGTCAGGCTGGTTGTTTCCATGTTCTAATGCTGCGGCAGCTTCCCGCAAAAGCTCACTAACAGATTTCGCCATATCTCGTCGTCTCGATTACAATATAATCACATTTAAATAATTTCGTTTCACACATTCAACTCATGCACACGGGACGATGACTTAAGCCTGTTTCATACTTCTGCGTCGGACCTACGCCGAAGCCTCTACGCTGTAGAAGGGTGTCTCAGCGCCGTTACTAGAATAAGCCACACCCACTCATTAACATATTATTTGCATGCAGGTTGTCTTTGAAAATGAAAACGAAAATGAAAACTGTGAAATAAAAGGGGAATTAAAATGAAAACGAAAATTTACATTTGTATTTGAATTGTGTTATTGCGTGAGCGTTACTAAAGAGCATTGTAAAAACTATTTGTAGTTTCTTTTTCACGTTTGGCTTTTCATTTTAATTTTGGCAGTCTTGCCTCGAGACAGTAGTGGAAATGAAATGTGAAATCACCAATTGCATTTTATTTTTCAATTTGACAGGGATAATGTTGTGAAAATGAAATCATTTAATTTCATTCTCAATTTTGTCACATTTTTTGCGTACTGTTTTCTGTAATGAAATTGTTAATCTGGTTTTAATTTTCATTTTAATCATTTAATTTATTTATTTAAATTTGGCAGAAAATGCCTTCCATAAAAGCGCGCCCTTATAGGAAATCCCTTATATGCACATCAGATATCCCAACAGCTGTATAGAGAGCCTAAGTCCCGCCCCTCCGCTTCCGGCTCATGGGACCTTAGTTCGGAAAAAATATGTATGGAAGTCAATGGCGAGAGATAACTTATCTTTTTATTCCGTCTGAACTGTGCCCTGAACTACACATATGATGTTTGTCAATTTAAAAGGTAATTATGAAAGTCAAGAAAGTCGCAGTTTGTCATAAAACAGAAGAGTAACGTTTAGTTTTATGTGAAAATCGCTCAATGAACTACATCTCTCGTCTCGCACTATGTACGTCACAAGATCCGTTGCTCGTATGTGTGTATTCTGGTTCAAAACACTCAGGCATGACGGCGTAACGTTACGATTATAATGTAAGACTATAGAAAAAATGTCAGACGTTAGCTTAAGTAAAGTTAGCTTCATTCATTGAGAGAAAAGGTATGACGTCGCATGTGCGCCTTCTGGGTTTGTAGTCTTTGTAATTACGTATTTTCACAGTCTTATACCTCAGCAGTTTTACATCAAGCTGCGACTTTCTTGACTTTAAAATGTATCTTTTAAATTGACAAACATCATATGTGTAAATCAGGGCACAATTCAAACGAGATCAAAATATTTGTTGTCTCTCGCCATTGACTACCATACAATATTTTTCCGAAATAAGGTCCCATGGTGGTCGACCGGAAGGGGAGGGACTTAGGCTCTCTATATCATACAGATAGAGACGTTTTGACTGATGAAACATGAAGTAACAACAATAAACACAACACACTATTTAAAGTGTTCTTCAAGCCATCTCTGGTATTTTCATAAGAATGTTGTATATCTATAATGCAACGCTAATGAACTTGAAATGAAATTCTGTGATAAGTAACATGGGACCAATGAAGCAAGTTATTTCAAACACGACTGATGTGTGATTTTGGAGCAAAACATGATATTAATCTCATAAATTGAGAACAACTATAGCAAACATACTAGCTCTCTCTGTTAACAAGAGCGATTGTTTAATTGCTAATTTTGAAAAGTAAGTCCTCGTAAGATCACTTGAATGTTTTTTTTAAGAAGGGCAAAAGCAAAGAATGGTAAGCGAGAGGTATCTGGAAGAAATAATGGATTAAAAATAGTATGAATAAAAAAGTGCCAGTAAAACAATAAAGCAGGGTACGGGTTAACATGTTAACTAAAATGCTAGTTTCCCCCCCCCGTTTTTCTACCGAAAGTGTTCCAGAAGCCCACTGTTGCTATGGCAACGAGCTACACTTCTAGGTGCATCTGACTGACAGATAGGCCTAAATCATGCGATCTTATTTCACTGTTGTTGCTAATGTTGACGTTATTTCAGCTCCGAACAGAGTTTGCTTCGTACATTTAGTTTAACTGCATAAGAGGTCAAGCTAAAGCATTAAACTCAACTGTGTGCATGCATTTTATATACTTACATTAATCTTGCTCCATCCATGCAATAACTGCGTCCTTGAGCCCCTGAGTTGTCTATTTACTTCAATTGCTCTGGTAATATCCATGGTATGACCTATTTCAATTTAAAATCAGAATATGAGCATAGTTCACTTTTATTCACTAAAATGTTGAAACGTTAGCGATCCAGTGACTGTCAAAGCGCGATTTGAACGCTGAATTGGAAGTTTTGATTAGTTTTGCACCCAAAGACTCCAGAGCAGTAGTTTAAAAAGTGCCTGTCAAATGTCAGCTTGCCCTGTTGCTCCGTCAGCACATTTGTCAAAGTACTTTGTACTTTTGGTGAAAAATAAATGTAGCGAAGTTGAATACTTTATTTTTATTCTACTCAAGTAAGAGTAAAGTACCACAATTTAATTATACTCAAGAAAGTACAAAATTGTTAAAAATCTACTCAAGTACTGTAACGAAAGTATTTGTAATAATCCACCTCTGCATGCATCAGGTCAGGCGTCTTTCGCCGTAAATAGATGCATACGGCTGTCTGTCAGAAGTTAGTTATTTTAGTTTATAACATGTTAAAGGAGAACTTGGTTGGTAACTTTTTTAACTTAATAAAACTGTCTAGAAATCATTTGGATGGTTAAACAACCTGTTCTGGTGATATTGGTGACTTTCCCCGCTCCCCCCAGCGTTCCCAGGCGGAAAACCAACCTTGCAACTTGGGGACTACCGTCCCGGCAAAATAGAAATTGGAAGTCTCGTGAGAAGCGAGAACGAGCGCGAAACACAAATTGCTTTACGGCAGTTCGACATAAACACAAACGCATGTATGATGTATTACCCATATGGTGCGTTCTATTATTGTCAACGAACCGACTCGGACCTCGGATATGACGTCACTTCAACGCTTCAAGCGTTCTGGTATGTTTTGCGCGTCCGAGTCGGAGAAAAACATGGACGCCACCCGGAAAGCTGTTGCTATGTAGCTCTGGCCGAGTACCAGGCGCTCCAAAATAAGTAGCACTATGTGCTTCACCTAGTAACTAGTTTACCTTCTGTTAGCAACGCTAGCCACGTTAGTAACACCTGTTTGAAACAAGGCTTCATTCAATATTGCACTCACAACAAGACCGATTCCCACACCCACAGGCAGTGATACGGACGCAGTAGACGAGTGATTAAAATTTAAACAACGTCATTTAAACAACCAAAGCGGTACACAAACAATGAAAACAAGTCACACAGGGCGCAGCCATCTTGGATTCCGTCTCGGAATTCTTGCTCGGTGTCCTCACGGTTGTCCAAACTTCCGAGCGGCAAAATCCGAGGAAAGGGGGCGTGTTGGTGCGTGTTGCTAGGCAACGTCTGTCTTTCTAGTCGGAACTCCGACACGGATAAATAATAGAACGCAGCATCAGTTACCCACCTCGGTAGACAAAGCTCCACACGATTCAGTTGGCTTGCTCCGATCAAAACAAACGCACATGAGGAGCGGTAGAGAGGGGGAGGAGGCCGCCGCAAGTGAGTTTTTTACAACCGTGTTGTGACATATACGCCCCACAGCTGTAGGGGGAGCTCGTGGGGAAAACATGCGACAACAAAAGGGAAAATCAGCGAAGAAGTGACTAGAGTTCGCTAGAGTTGCCGAGTTCTCCTTTAAATATGGATATTTTTCTTACACAAACGCATTGCTTCGCTTCAGAATGCCTTTAGCCTTGTGGAGTATGTTTATAATGGATGGATGCACTTTTTTGGGCTTAATATTGTCATTCACTGTTATTATAACGCTTTGAAGAGCCAGGACATTTATATATATATATATATATATATATATATATATATATATATATATATATATATATATATATATATATATATCTCAGATTGTATTTGTATGAAATAAGAAAGTCGTATACACCTAGAATGGCTTGAGGGTGAGCAGTGGCGGATTTAGCAAATCGGGGGCCCAAGGCGAAGGTAGGCTATGGGCCCCTACCCATCCAATCTTTAAAAGAGAACGAAAAAAATATGTACCGACTGAATGGTGGATAGGGAGGTAAAGCTAATCTACGGGGAAGTACAGGTTAGAGAGGAGAAAAAAACGTCCCCTTTAAACCCTGCATACACTTCTTTACTCCTAAACAGAAACATGTTACAATGTTTACATGGTACAATTTATGGTAAGCTATGTTTTTTTTGTTTTTTTTTTGCTTGGCAAATTTCACCATTTCGATTCAATTCTTGTGATTTGATTCAATATTGACTCATTTGGATAAATATTAGGTAACGTTTCACAAGAAAGGCGTTACTTTTTCTCAAGAAAAAAAAAACTATCAGCTGGTATTATTTAAGGTTAAAATAAGTAATTTACTGTAGTACACATATTTAGCCAAATACTCTCTATAGCTCTTTTTTTCTAGCCAATTAAATGGCTTTCCTGAGGTAGGCTAAATGTTATGTGACGATTGTTCTCCAGCTGCTTTACCTCTTTTCGCGGTTGAAAAACACTTATTGATCGATATTATGAATAAGGAATATACATTTCGGTAAGTTATACGGTATCTTTCAACATTGTTAATTCGTGTTTATTTACTATTAGGTAGAGATGATCAGTTCACGTGCCGCTATAGGAATCTGTCACGACACATTAAAATGGCAAAACGGTATTGTTTGAATTTCGTAATAGAATTGACAGAGCTGAATCTGAGAGCTGAGATTTTTATTAAATATCATGATTCATAAACTGCTCAGTTTTGTCTGTCGATCTCCGTGTCCTCTTTGCTTCACGATTTTTCTGTGCATTGGACGTTGTTGTTCCTGATCTGTATCCCCAACAGTAGCCATAAAAAAGTTTGTCATCTTTGGCAGCGTTCCCAAATACTTATCAGCGTCTTTTCACTTTTTTTCTTTTATTTGAGCCGCTTGGGTAACTTCAAAACTTTAAATTTTCGCGTTTAGACTCGTCTTGCTCTGGGGATCAATTGCTCTATTTCCCAGTCCCCCTGTTACTGCGTGTTGTTTATCTTTCGCGCCGCGCACTTTTTCGGACTTTTTGCTTTCCTCCCGCTTCCTCCTTTTTTCAGCACCGCTTGGGTAGCTAGCTTCGCTTCATTTTTACTCTGTCTACTACTCTGTACACTCTCTGTCTGTCAATCACTTCTTTTTCTCCGTCAGTTTTTTTGGCACAGCCTTGTCACTTTCGCAGATGCGCAGTAAAAGTGAGATAATGGAATAGTCCAAGGTAGTGAGGCGGGGGGCCCCCTCCTGTCTTCGACACTAATGATTTATGCCATTTTTCGCAAATGGAGTTTTAGAAATATATAATTGGAAAAAAAACAAGAAAAAAAAACTTAAGCATAGCCTACGTTAATAGGGCATTTTGGGGGCCCCTATGTAGCTCGGGGCCCAAGGCAATTGCCGACCTTTGCCTAATGGTAAAGTCCGCCCCTGAGGGTGAGTAAATCATGGGGAAATTTTCATTTTTGTGTGAACTATCCATTTAAGAACCTTTTAGCCTGCGCCATCTAGAGTTTCATGACAGAACTTTGTATTTATTAGAATTTTTTTTTTGTAACAACCCAAGTCTTTACTGAATTTTTTTAATTTCTTTAAAAAAAAATAAAAAATAAAAAAATCTTACTAACCCTAAAATTTTGAATGGTAGTGCAATTCTCATTAATGGCTGGAATATGTACTTCATTTATTAAACAACCATGTTGGATGCATTAATCAAACTGATAGTCCTGCCCCTAACCCGTGCCATTGCTTGAGCCAATGTTGCTATGTTGGGATGCTTAGATTGATGAAACAAACAGAAATGTTCTGAAAGCAGAACAATGTTGACATTTTTCCTACAAATCAACATGCTATTGTTGACTCTGCATATTAAACTGAGATAGAAAACTATTTTAACATTCAGAAAATTACACACTTCAGCTTAAATGTGCACCTGCATCCATGTATCTGTGAATTAGTCACTAATTACATTTTGACTTAATCGTTTCTGCAATTAGTGAAAAAGGCACATTCAACTCACGTGCACGACGACAAGCGTCTGAATAAACATTCAAATGCGAGCTTAAATGTCTCGCCGTCACAAGTTCAAATGAAAGCGGAACTATTGAAATTGTGTCCCGTGTAATGACATTAATTAGAGCATGTGCAATAATATCTGCATTCCCTTGTCTGTTCTAATTATGTGGTGATGCCGAGGGCCAGATGAAAATAGAGCTGAACTCTACAGGGCCTCATTCATAATAATTGCATACACACATACACGCGCGCACACAATCTGAAAAGTGGGGGCATATCTAAATCTCATCAACCCATCTAAATACACATTAGAAACATCATCAGTTTTAAATGCCTAGTTACTACGAATACACTCATGTGAAAAAGTACTTGAAATAATAAAACTAAACTTTCCAGAAACAGCATTGTAGCGGCAGATATGATGTGAATTGTGAACATAAAAAAACAAAAACAATATGCAAAAAGGAAAAAAGATCCTTTTCTTCTCTGCTGTTGTTCATGTCTTTGCTCCTCAGGAAGTTTACTTTCTGTCAGCAGCTCAGCGCAACTGTGCCAGGCGAACTTGAGTCATGAATATTAATTATGTTATGTGATGTTCACCCTAACTGATTTGCCGAAAGGCAGACGTTCATGAATGCTAGCCTCAGCTGGATTACCGTTTACCGTTGGTGTGTTTGTTCACTATTAAAGCAGCCGAGTGACAGAGGCTTCTGCAGCATTAGATAAGAATTTACCCTATTTACCTTTTTAATAATCATTCCTGTTATTCAAAGTAAAAAATTCATAATCTTTAAACAAATCTTTGCAGCCTAAGAAAATAAACCTATTTAAAGTATAATAATAATCATTCTCAGATAATCTCCCAAAAAGGGTAGGCTACTTGTGCAAAAGTGTTTTCCCCTGCACACACATAATCTTCTGCTGAAGATAATTAAAGGGATAGTACTCCCAAAAAATCTGTTTGGGACAGGAGGGACAGAAATCTCTCAGATTTCATCAAAAAGATCTTCATTTGTGTTATGTCTTACATGTTCGGAGCGACATGAGGGTGAGTAATTAATGACAGAATTTTCATTTTTTGGGTGAACTAACCCTTTAACTAATCAATGATTGCTTAAAAAAACCATTTTATTGAACAGAAATGCTACATCTAAAAATTAGTTGCTTGGTTAATTACATTTGAAATGTTTCAAATACATCTCAGATATAGAAATGTCTTTCCTGAATTTCTCAGAAAATGTCTGTAGCCTTGCCTTAGCTACACATTGATTAAATGGTCTTCCTTCTAGCAACCTGGATATGGTGATTACATTCACATACAGAGAGCAGAGAGAGAGAGGTTTGAGTAAGCTTCCCTGCCTAAGCTTCTTCTGTTAAAACCAGACACTCTGTTGTCTGAGAAAAACATCTCAACAGAGAAAAACAAAACATGTGAACGTCAATAGCAGCCCCCCCTCCAAATCTAGAGATTTCATTTTCTTTCGTCCTACGGAATGACTACAGTATTGATTGGCCCCCAGTTCCCCTCTACACTTAATCCCTACTTGTGTCCAGTTCCATGTTCCCTCTATTAAAGAATAAGCCAGTCCAGGACTCAACAATAACGATTGTCTGCTGACCTGAGGCCAGTCTGAGAGAGTTAGCTGACTGACGCTGATGAAGTTGAGATGACACTGAAAGAAAGACTTGACTGAAAAGCATCTGTTAAAATGTGTTAAAGTCCCCCTGTGGTGAAAATCACGATTTTAATGTTGTGATTTGTGTATGTGTCTATGCTGTGTTCTTAATATGCTTTAAGACAAGCCATGCACAAATTCATTAAAACGTCAGTGATCCAAAGACATTCTCAAAAACTTGGTTTGAAATCGCTGATGTTTCTGACGTCGCAAACTGCATCGTAACCAATCACGTCAACGTTTGATCCTCAACGAGTGGATCTCTGAGCTGGTGAGAGTTAGTGGAGGTGGGGTTAATTTGCATATTCATAGACTCATTTAAATATGTAATTTTGGTGTTTTAAGGGATAAAATTATTGGCTACAGCAGGACTTTAAAAATTACAAACCAATTAGTAATAATATTTTTTTGTAACTGTAATTGTTTTTCATAAGGAAAATGTTTAATAAAATTATAAATATAAAAAACATATTAAAAAAATATAAGCTAAAAAAATGAAAACATGAATTAATAGCTGTCTTAAACAATAATTTCCAGATATCATTTATATTTTTATATACATTTTCTTATAAAGGAAAATGGTTAATAAAAATATAAATCATGTAAACATAAAACTTCATATAAAAATGTATCTAAACTAGAAATATCTAAACAAAAACCAAATAAAATCTTTATTGTTAAGCCTTACTGACCCGTTTCATAATTATACGCATATACATTATATAAATGAGCTAATTAGTGTAACTGAAAACACTTGTTTTTCACATTATTGATGTATTCCAATTATGTCATGTTATGTTAGTTTTCCAGAATCCATTTAATAATTACAATTAAAGCAATTAACTATTAAAAAGACAAGAATGACTGATGCAGAAAATCCAGTCTAATAAAACGACAGTGCTGCTTCAATAAATTCAAGCTAAATCCAGCCATAACTGGAATCAACCTCAGTGGACAAAAAGACAAATAACATCTGGTCCAGCGGTCACAATGCACAAACAACCCAGCATCCAAACAAGCCTCTGCCATACTGTCATACATGTCATGAGAGAAAGAGTCAAAATCTCCACCTTAACCTAAACTATATTGACATGTCTAGTCCTAAACAAGCGCTAAAGCACCTGTCACACACAAATGCACACGCACACTCCCAGCAGTCTATCCTGCTGTATAAAAGCAGTCCACTCTCCAACAATAGATTTCCAATGCTCTAGTGAGCCCATCAGTGCCTGTAACTGGCATGATAAACAAGGAAATCCTATCTCCTCAGAGCAGACAGCGGAAAAAAACCCCTCTCCATCACACTACGCATCAAAATACATCCATGATAAGAATGAACAGAACCCCATCGACAGGAAAAGAGTTGTCCAAGATTTATGCATGCTTTATCAGGCTTGAGATGAGATAGAGAGCAAGGAATGGATAGAGTCGAGAAGAAGAAGTATGGCAAATGATAAAAGAGCATTGCTGTGATGGGAAGGGTGGAAAGCTAAAGCTGAGAGAGGACGATTAAAAAAAAAGAAGAAGCAAAGATCCAGTTTTTTTGGGAGACTTTCCGCTTGCCTCTTGACTCTGTTTCCTTCTCTATGCCCCATTAATTCTCTCAGCCTCCAAATAGAATCTTATTGTGTGGGTGGACTTTGAATTATTCTTCGCAAGAACCCACAGGGGGATAAATTATGATCAACCTGAGGGACACAGAGAAATAAATCACCCTGAAATGAAATCCATGATGCTAACAAGGAGGAGGGCGATGCCAATGAATTGAGTAATAATGCAGTTACACATACTTGCGTTCGTCTGATGCTGTGCTATGCAATGATTGTGCTTGTTAAAACTTGTTTTTTTGATTGTAATAAATGTGCAAATTAAATAAAAGCTGTGAAAATGATAATCATGCCCACTGGTGACTCACTACAGGAGCCTTGGGGATTGTGCTAATTTGCTTTAACTCTATTTGAACAACATTGGCTCAGATCATCACAGAAAGACCACGGGTCTCATCTCAAACTTCTGAAAAAACTAAACAAAACAACACAAAAAGACAGTCCGTTTGATGATCTGATGCATATTGCGCCCAAAGCTGGAAAGCCCTTTTTTTATCTGGTTTAATCTGATTGGCTGGCTTTTTATGCAACTTTCACAATGCCAAAATAGGCATTTGCACTAAAAGCTTCCACTTTATTTTTGGCCTAGAGGGAAGTGTAACCCCATCCGCCTCTTTTATCAATTCTTGTCACATTGCCACTGTCCATTCTGAAAAAACGTGGCAAAAAAAACAAAAAAAAAAAACAAAGACTCACATTTTGACAAAGGGGTCCGAGTAGCCATTCGAATCCATGGCGGCCAGGTGGGCACAGCGAATAATTCCCACAACCAGAGAACTCTTCTCTGTGCAGTACAGCAGAGAGACCAGGATACGGCCACGCTAGAGAAACAGAGAAAGAGATAGACAGTCTGTAATCGGCTTGCTTCCACTGATCAATATTCAGACCATCAATAATAAATTAAACAATATATGTCAGTAGGGTACAATGGGGCTGAAACCCACAATGGTGCTGTTTTTATGGTTCTAAACTAATGATGACAGAAAAATATATATATATTTGTATTGTATACAGATGGAGTAACAAAATGTGTGTAAAAAGAAACGATAAAAAAAGTACATTTTAGTGTGGAGTAAAGGCTATATTGATATGGTGTTGATAAGTTCCCTTACGAGAACGTTCTCTCGTACTGCGTTGCAAACGCTATGGGAAAACTCCTTTTCTCGAGAATATTGAAGCCTTTATTTTAAAACGCATTTGCTACAGCACAGGCGAGAGCATCAGACCCACGTGAGTGAGCTGATAGGCTGTGCTGTGGGCAACTGCACGAACCAATGGCGGATAGACAGAAGCGCGCGAGCCAATCAGGGCGCTTGGCGCTCTGTCACTGTCAAGCGCGCGAAACTACATGTGACCATAACATATAAATACAGATAGAATCCGCCATTTGACAGATTTAATCTCCTTCAGCTCGACTCACCTCGTCGCTGATTTTCTCCGGTCGTAAGAAGCCCTCGTCGTGGAAAAGCCGTCCAGCGGAACAGCTTCGCATCCCGGCATCTCGCCAGCCGAGCGTTTCCCTGTGGCATCCGACGAAAAATTATATCCTTTTCATTGCATATTTATCTAAAAGAGCAAACCGCTGTTTTCACAGCGCGGCATAATGCCTCTCTCCATCTGTGAGAGCTGCGGGGTCTCCCTGCATGCATCCGACGGACACACCCAGTGTGCGGCCTGCCTCGGCCCTGAGCACGCCGAGGCAGCGCTCATGAAAGGCGGCTGCCAATTCTGCGACGGGATGCCTGTCTCCGTTCTCCGTTCAAGGCTGTCTTCGACGGTGACCGATTCCGCCCACCTTCCGTCTTCGGCGCCCCACGAGCCCCGTAGGAAGAAGCGGCGCGATCAGAGGCGTCCTGAGCGCGGTGAGTTTAGCGAGTGCACGCCGGGCCTTTCTCCTCGTGCCTCGCCCACGCCTTCTTCGCCTGTCCTGTTCTCTCGGAGCGAGCAGCGCCCCTCGTCTGAAGCGGCTGGACTCGTCTCTTTCGGCGCATCTCCGGATGACGTCGATGACGCACTTTCTATGGCGGCATCTGAGAGCGAGGATTGGTCGGGCTCCGCGGACCCCGCCCCCCCCTCTCAGCTAGAGTTTTCTGATACTCGAGCGAGCATTGACGCCGAACTTCGTGTCATGTCTCGCGCCGTTGACGAGTTGGGACTCGATTGGCTTTCTCCAGCTGAGCCCGCCAGAAGCCGCCTCGATGAATGGTACCTGCCGGGGCGCCAGCAGGCCCCTCGTCAGCGCCATTTATGCCTGAGGTTCACGAAGAGCTCACAAAATGCTGGCGCGCGCCCTTTTCAGCGCGAACGCGCTCATCTGCCTCTTCTACGCTCTCCACTGTTGACGGCGCTGAAGAGAAAGGATATGTGTCTCTCCCCCCACTGGAGGAAGCGGTCGCTGCACACTTATGCCCCCCCACTGCAGGTAGTTGGAGGTCTAAGACGGTGCACCCTTCTAAGCCTTGCAGAACTACTTCGGCCTTTGCCAGCCGCGCATACGCTGCCGCCGGTCAAGCCGCCTCTGCACTTCACGCCATGGCGACGCTTCAAGCCTTCCAGGCCAAACTTCTCCGTTCCTTGGATGAGTCAGGCCCGGACCCAGACACATTTAAAGACCTCAGGAGTGCCACGGATCTGGCACTGAGGGCCGCGAAGACCACCGCTCAAGCCCTGGGCCGCAATATGGCCAGCCTAGTGGTAATGGAGCGCCACCTCTGGCTAAACTTAACCGAGATCAGGGACGCGGATAAATCTGCCTTCCTCGACTCGCCCGTCACAGCCTCAGGTCTCTTCGGCCCATCTGTCAGCGGCTTCGCCGATCGCTTCACTGAAGCTCAGAAGGCTTCCAGCGCCATGAGACACTTTCTACCAAAGCGCTCCAGCTCAGTCCAACGGCGCCCCAAGAGCACGCCACGACCTGAGAAAGTGGTGTCCCAGGTCCTCCAGCCCCGCCCAGCGGCTGAGACCAGTAAGCACATGAAGCCAGCGAAACGGTTCCCGTTCCCTAAGCGCCAGGGCCCGCGGCCGAAGCTGACGCTCGATCACGAGCCCAAGAAGCCGTCCTAACCGGCACAAAGAGGGGTCACTGTCCCGCTGCGGCCGGACCAGCCCCAAAAATCGCTCGACTACTGCTCACGGCACCCTCTTCAGTTCAGGCGGCTGCAGCAGTTCTAAATGCAGTTCATGGGCCCGTCACAGGTCACGCACCCCTGCAAACAAACGCTGTTTTAACAGCGACCCACACAAAGCACAAATCGAGCATAATTTCTCACATGCATACATGTCAGTCCGAGCCCCCCACTCTGGGTGTTCCAGATATGATAATGCCTCTAGCTCTGCGGGCTCTAGCTTGGCAAGCTATCCCCGGAGTTTCAGTATGGGTGATGAACATCATAAAGCATGGTTACTCGCTTCAGTTCGCCCGCAGACCACCGCGTTTTCGCGCGGTTATACAAACCACGGTAAGGGGCACATTGAGTCATGTCCTCCGCACCGAAGTGTTAAGTCTGCTGGCGAAAGGGGCCATCGAGAAGATCCCCCCTTCTCTGAGCGAGTCAGGTTTTTACAGCCGATACTTTCTTGTTCCAAAGAAAGACGGCGGCCTGAGACCCATTTTAGATCTCAGACATCTGAACAAGGCTCTCATGTCACGGCCGTTCAGAATGCTCACGACCAGACATATCCTGACGCAGATTCGCCCAGGCGACTGGTTTTTCTCAGTAGATCTGAAAGACGCTTACTTTCACATTCAAGTGAACCCCCACCACAGGCCATTCTTGAGATTCGCCTTCGAGGGGCAGACATACCAGTACACAGTTCTTCCATTTGGACTGGCACTAGCGCCTCGTACATTCACGAAGTGCATGGATGCAGCTCTCTCCCCCCTGAGACAGCGGGGAATGCGCATCCTAAACTACCTCGACGACTGGCTCATACTGACCCAGTCAGAGGCGGAGTCACATACTCACAAAGCCTGGCTCCTCAGCCATCTAGAATGTATAGGGCTCAGGGTCAATGTTGCAAAGAGTGTTCTGTTGCCCAGCCAACGTATCACGTTCCTGGGAACAGTTCTCGACTCCGTACTTATGAGAGCATGGCCCACACCGGCCCGTGCTCTAACGATTCAGCAGCTCACGGCATCGTTCATAGAGGGCTCTCTTGTACCCCTCAGAACGTTTCAGAGGATCCTTGGCCTGATGGCCTCTGCATCATCAGTACTCCAACTAGGCCTACTGCGTATGCGTCCTCTTCAGCTGTGGCTGGCTCCTCTGGTGCCACCCCACGCCTGGCATTCAGGCCACTTGATTATCAAGGTGGACCAGCGCTGTGTTCAAGCCCTGGCCCCTTGGAAAAACGCCAGCTGGTACCAGCAGGGCGTAAGCATGGGGGTAGTTTCAGAGAGGAGGATGATTTCAACAGACGCCTCCAACTCCGGTTGGGGAGCTCTGTACGAGGGCAGGCCTGCCTCCGGCCTCTGGTCGAGCTCGGAGAAACGCCTACACATAAACTGCCTCGAAATGAGAGCAGTTTTTCTAGCCCTAAAAACATTCCTCCCATACCTGGCGGGACACCACGTGTTGGTACGGACGGACAACATGTCGGTGGTCTCTTACATAAATCGCCAGGGCGGCCTCAGGTCCCGCAACCTGTTTGCCATAGCCTCACAGCTCTTGCTATGGGCTCACACCAATCTGCGCTCGCTCAGGGCAGCTCACGTGCCAGGCACGTTGAATACAGGAGCAGACATGCTCTCTCGGGGCAGAGTTCCCCCAGAGGAATGGTCTCTCCACCCTCAGACAGTTCTCCTACTCTGGGAGGTCTTCGGGAAGGCAGAAGTAGATCTTTTCGCCTCAGAAGACAACTGTCAATGCCCAATCTTTTTCTCAAAGAGCAGGGATGCGTTGGCCCACGACTGGCCCAACCTTCCTCTCTATGCGTTCCCCCCGGTCTCGATGCTCCCTCAGGTCATCGAACGGATCAGGAACACGAAAAGCGCAGTGCTATTAGTAGCTCCTCTCTGGCGGACCCAGGTTTGGTTCCCAGAGTTGATGCAGCTGTCTGTAGCAGACCCGTGGCCAATCCCAGTGAGGCGCGACCTCCTGACTCAGGCCAACAGGACAATCTGGCATCCCCGTCCCGACTTATGGGCCCTACATGTATGGCCACTCAACGGGTACCCCAGAACCTCCCAGAGGGCGTCCTGAATACTATAAAGGAAGCTAGAGCTCCGTCTACCAGACGCCTCTATCTCAGTAAATGGTCAGTGTTTTCCAGCTGGTGTTTAGCTCGAGACCTCGACCCATACACTTGTGAAGTACCAAGAGTACTGTCTTTTCTACAGGAGATGTTGGACGCGGGTCGCTCCCCCTCCACTCTCAAAGTGTACGTGGCAGCCATTGCTGCTTTTCACGTATTGGAAGCCGGGGCCTCCTTAGGAAAAAGCGACCTTATAGTTCGCTTCCTCAGGGGCGCCAGGAGGCTTAACCCGCCTCGGCCACCGTCTGTTCCGGCCTGGGACCTCTCCTTGGTCCTGCGGGCTCTTAAGGGACCTCCCTTTGAACCACTTCAGTCAGCTGATCCTAAGTCTCTCTCTCTGAAAACCGCCCTGCTTCTAGCACTGGCGTCAGTAAAGAGAATAGGGGATTTACAGGCGCTGTCTACCAGCGCTTCCTGTCTGGAGTTTGGTCCTAATGACTCCAAGGTCATTCTTAGGCCAAGACATGGATATGTTCCTAAGGTGCTCTCAACTCCGTTCAGAGCCCAGGTTATTTCTCTGTCAGCTCTCCCCTCCTCCGAGGAGGATAGCGATTCTCTCATGCTTTGCCCAGTCAGAGCTTTGAGAATTTATCTGGAGCGTTCGGCCTCTTTCAGACAGTCTGAACAGCTCTTTGTGTGTTTCGGGGGCCGATCCAAGGGCCTCCCGGTCACTAAAACCACACTGTCCAGATGGATAGTTGACGCCATTGCCCTGGCTTACACCTCACTGGGCCTCTCTGGTCCCATAGGTGTTAGAGCTCATTCCACGAGAGGTGTTGCCTCTTCGTGGGCTTGGTCAAGTGGTATTCCCATTGAAGACATTTGTGCGGCGGCCGGCTGGTCCGCTCCGTCCACATTTGTGAGATTCTATAAGCTGGATGTCCCTGCTCTGCAGACATGCGTTCTTTCTGTCTAGACTCTGGCTCTGTGGATCCAGACTAGTTTTGAACCATGGTCACTTGGGTATTCCCATCTATAGCATATGTGCGGCGGCCGGATATCCGCTCCGTCCACATTGTTGAATTATAGCTTTAATGCCCTTGCTTGTAGCTACAGTTCTTCTGTCTAGACACTGGCTCTGTGACCCAGTCTAGTTGATATTGAACACACGGTTTTCACTTTGTGGGCTAAGTGACTGGCTCTGGCCAGATCCGATGAATTATAACTTTAATGTCCCTGCTTTGCAGTTACAGTCTTTTCAGTCTAGACTCTGGCTCTGCTGACCCAGACTAGTTTGATATTAAACACACGGCTATCACCTTGTGGGTTAAATGACTGGCTCTGGCCAGTCTTTATTACGGATAATTGATGGGCCCGATGTTCGGTCTCTTTTTATCCTGGCTATTCTGTACTTCCCGGAACTCTGGTGAGTCAGAGCGGCCAAAAGATTAATAGCACGGCGTTTTAAATGGAAACGTTCCCATAGCGTTTGCAACGCAGTACGAGAGAACGTTCTCGTAAGGGAACGTACTGGTTACTTTCATAACCTCGGTTCCCTTAGAGATAAGGGAACGAGTACTGCGTTGCCTTGCCGTGCTATTTTTCTTATGGCAGGTTTGTCGCTTCAGTCGATTATACCTGTCAAATGGCGGATTCTATCTGTATTTATATGTTATGGTCACGTGTAGTTTCGCGCGCTTGACAGTGACAGAGCGCCAAGCGCCCTGATTGGCTCGCGCGCTTCTGTCAATCCGCCATTGGTTCGTGCAGTTGCCCACAGCACAGCCTATCAGCTCACTCACGTGGGTCTGATGCTCTCGCCTGTGCTGTAGCAAATGCGTTTTAAAATAAAGGCTTCAATATTCTCGAGAAAAGGAGTTTTCCCATAGCGTTTGCAACGGAGTACTCTTTCCCTTATCTCTAAGGGAACCGAGGTTACGAAAGTAACCAGTACGTTTTAAAAACTTCAGGTATGGCAAGATATTTTTGAGTAACATTAAAGTACTTAAACCCCTTCAGTAAGAGATGAAAACGGCAGGCAAAAATTATAAGAATGCTGTCTCAAAAAACACTAACATTCAAAAGTTTGGGGTCAGTCAGATTTCTTTATTTAGATTTATTTTTTATTTTATCTCAAAAGCGACAGTAAGACATTTATAATGAAATGCTATTTTGAACTTTCTATTCATCAAAGAATCCTGCAAAGATTTTCACCAGTTTCCAGAAAAATATTAGGCAGCAGAACTGTTTTCAACATTGATAATAAAAATAAATGTTTTTTCAGAATCAAATCAGCACGTTATAGTAAAATGATTTCTGAAGGATCATGTGACACTAAAGATCGGAGTAATGATGCTGAAAATTCAGCTTTGCATCACAGGAATACAATTAGTTTTACATACATTAAATTGAGAACAGTTTATTTTTATTTTTTTATTGTAATATTCAAATAATTGCATCCTTGCACTGAATGCAGGTGAGCATAAGGGGTCTACTTTTAAAAACATAAAAAAAAACTTACTGACTCCAAACTTTTGAACAGTAGTGCAAGTATATAAACTGTACAAATTATATTTTTGGCTTTTTATATCCTCTTATACTCTATTTAGTAGGTGAACCCTGTACACAATATTAGTACAGGCAAAAATTATAATATTTTTATCTTAAAATATACATATAATTAAAGAAATTCTCATTAGCGATATACATATATATGAAAAATTTGAAAACTTATTTTAAAAGTAATTGCCTCACAATCAGCTATTTGTCACTGAATATAATAACCTCATGGAGCAGGACAGTTTATCAATACATAGAGACAAACAAGTGTTCAGGATAGTGCTTTGGTTAATTAGTAAATTAGAGATAGTAAAAAAAACACACAAAAAACAGGCCCTTTTATCCTGGGGCCTTTATTCTCATTGTGTAGTTTTATATTCTGGTGCAGTTTCAGTGTAAATAGGGTGTGTGCAGAGGTCTCAAGTATGGGATGGAAATTATTGGATCTTTACCTCCTCTTCTGCAACAAGAGAACCAGGATCCACTGCCTGACTGTTACCCTCCCGGGCCTGCAAGACCATAGAAAGGTTATTAATAATAGAGTAAATACCCAAACACTAAATTATGCATTGTACAAATTCCAACGGACGTAACCTCACAACGGCCGCAATGACTCTCTCTCACACACACACAGACCTGTGCAATTCTCTCAAGGCCCATGTAGTATTTCTTGCTCTCTCCCTCCTTCAGTTTCTTGAGCGCCACCCTGACTTCACCTATGAACTCATTCCGTCCTAAACGATCCATATCACACACACACAGCCTGGAAAGAGAGAGAGATATGGCACTCAGAACTCTTCAGCTCAACCTTCAAGGCAGAATGTGTTAAGCATGTTGCACGCACAGCCAGAGAGAAAGAGAATATCTCAAGAGAACAGACTCTGAGCTGAGAAGAAGGTGGTATTGACTAGAGGTATATTCCTTGACTAGAGGAATATAATTTTTAACCATTTAATTGGTACTGATAAAAAATCAGATATCAGGAAAAATGACCGCTCGTGTCAGTGACAAAATTAATTTAGATTCAAATGACTTCTGAATATGAATTGAGCAAATCTGCAAGACTAGACTGCTGTATAAAATTAGTCGCACCATTAATTTTGAAGCAGTTCCTGCATCGCTATTCAATGGCAGAGCTACTGATTTTACAGCAACAAGACTGAAATAAATCTGAGTTGTGAGTTTGCTATCTAAATTAATCATAATAATAATAAAAAATAAATAAATCTCATCTTGTCTTGCTAGATGCATGTGTAAAAACAAATAGCAAATACAGTGCAAGTGTAGTCTGATTCTGAGTCTATTTGATTCAATTCAATTGACACTTATGAGCCATTTCTTTTAATGAATGAGTCCACTTTAATGAGTCAAAAGACTCCACAAGTGCAGAGATTTATTTTGAATCTTTCAATCGAATCACTGAATCCACCAGATTGATTACTGAATTAACATCCGACTCACTGAACCGCATCAAATTTCATTCATGTCTGACTAGAAATGAACACAGTTGTGTGACTTTAATCCTCCATAGATGACATCATGAAATACGTGACATTTAAAAAAAAATAGTTAATGTATATAAGATAAAATAGCTATATTATTTTTTCATCAATATATTCATTTAAAAAAACTAAGTAAATCTGTTTAAGTAAATCTGAGAAAGAGGGAATTAAGGAAAAGAAACAACAACAATAACCAGAATGAGAAAAGAGGAATTTATAGTGAACAATGTAAGAAAAGACAGATGAGTTTTACGTCAGAGATGCACCAGGAATAAAACTGAGGAAGAACATATGAGGGAGAATAGCCAGGGTGAGGAGACAAATAGCCAAATGTAGAAGAGAAAGAGCTGAAGTGTTATTGTAGGTGTCAAAGAGCGAGAAAGCAAGAGCCTGCACGTAAGCAGATGACACTGACATCATGATCTTGTTGGATTCTTGCTTTCTGGATTAGTCATTCCTTCCAGCCAGGTGTGTACACATGCTAATACAAACACATGCACACACTCGTGTGGAGGTGCATAACAGGTGATCTACACACTTCCTGTTCATCATTCTTCCTGAAGCTGCTATGTATTACTCACGGGGTTGAGCTTTTCCTTATTAATGTCAGTCACTGTGATTAAGAGTTTGCAAGCATACGGAAGTCACCTACACGCAGGACACCCGGAAGACGTGTACTATTCAATGTTTATTCAGTATTGAACTGTGAGTCAGATGAGTCATGGGCAGGCCCACGCAAAATCTGTGCCGGCAGGATTTCGCAAAAAGCTCCACAGGTTTCTGCAGAATATGACTGCTCGTCATTCAGAGTTTCTCACATTTAAGTATTTCATATGCTAATTTGATTAATAATATCAGCTACCAATTAAAACCCAGTACATTCAGCTTCTTATTAAAGAGGACCTATTATGCTTTTTTAAAACTTTTTAAAACTTTCTTTAGTGTATAATGTTGCTGTTTGAAGAATGAAGAATGCCTGCAATGTTACAAAGCACAAAGTCACTCCAAAGGGAGTTATTCTCTATATCAATAAGCACTGTTTCTGAACTCCTTGAAACACTTTGATTGTAGTCTTAAGTTTTCTTCCATCACAATATATCTTATTTAAATAATTCCCTCCCAAGGCAAATGCAAAATTAAGGGGCCAAGGCCTGGTTGAGTTGCGCAAGTACTGTGCTGTCGCCATGTCCAAGAGACAGTTTTTTTCCGCCTCGGATCTAGCACGGTTATAGAAAGGGCCATAACATTTCCAAAATATGCTGGAAGCGGATGACCAATCACAGAACATTGTGCTTTTCGGAGACAGGAACTAAACAGTGTTAAGGCCATATAGTGCCAACAGTGTCATTTTCATTCTTCATTTAGAAATAAAATGAAAATTGAAATACGTGAGCAGTGATAAACTCTTATTGAACATCTGACGCCACCCACACTGCTGAGAGCGACGGTTAACAAATAACAAAACTCTCAATAACAAAATAAACACACGACAAAATTGAGAAAACAGCAAGCATTTTTTTAATAAAGGATAAGAAAAGCATCTTATAGCAACGTGGATATGTTTGCACAAGCTCTACAATTCAGCACTCAAGTTACATCACGTTATATAGCACTTTATACAATAGCTTAAAATCAAGAAGCTTTACCATATTACACATGAAAAACAGTCTCAGTGTCTAGTTTCATCAGAAGTACAACTTCATTTTCTAATATGAAGCAGCTCTCTAGTGTGTTTATTTTTCACTCGCGGACGTCTCACCTCAACCAACTGAACAGGAGAAATGAACCAGAAAAGTTTTCGACGTGAAAGAAGGCGGAGCCTCCACGCATATCTACTTATTACGTAATCGCCACAGAACAATATAAGTACAAAGGTGTTTACCAGCCGCCACCCTTTTCCGACTGAGGACCATGGCCTCAGATTTGGAGGTGCTGAAAGAGCACCTATTATTCAAAATTCACTTTTACGTGGTGTTTGAACATAAATGTGTGTTGGCAGTGTGTGTACACAACCACCCCGTAACGATAAAAATCCACCAAGTGCTTTTTTAAAAATTCCAATAAATCATAAGCTCTGTCTCAGAACAACCCGTTCTCAGATTCTAGGCAATGTGACGTACTTTTGCACAGGACCCGCCCATGACTGTTGACGGACACTGCAGTTTGAGCATAGACCCGCCCTGAGTGAACTGTACACAGTCCACCATTGTTTTGACACTGAAAGCAGCTGTAGACAAGAATGTCTCCTTAGCGATTTAGGTGTTTTGTTGCTGGATATAAGAATGAACATATCAGTCTTCATCTACTTCCGTTGTTACTCGAGGATGGATCTGTACCAACTGTTCGTGATCCAGCTTACAGTCTGGCCTAACGTTACTAATCACGGCAGAAATGAAAGGCAGAGCACGCACTTTATTATAGTTCGTCAGAGTTGTTTTACGGATATAAAGTTCACCAGTTTATTAAGCACCCACTGAAAAGGCATAAAGTATGTATATATTTGTTTACTGTTAGTTGTAACGAGTGTTTTTGCGTAATTCGCTGTGTATGTTGATGATAATGAAAGGGAGAGAGAGAGTTTATGGATAAGACTTTATATGCGCACAATAAATACTGTGTTTATTCAGCTCTTATGGTGATTTTCTGGAGTAAAACTGATGCTTCATCTTTTGTGTGATAAACTTCATAAAAATCATCAGTAAATGTTTGGCCATCATTAGGAGGCGCTACAACAGGTTTGTACTAATAGTGGATAAAAAGCAAGATGAAAAATAAGTTATAACCATAATTAACCTAAACTATACCTGTTCTATCTTCATGCACCATATATTTTGATATTTTATATTTTTTATTTCTGTTTTGATATTTTCATTCCGTGAGATGAGATTGTTCTGACACTGACTGAAGAACAAGCTTGTGAGGCTCCGCCCTCTGTGCCGAGAGCAGCAGCTCATTTGCATTTTTTCTCAGCCCCAAAATGTGACAATTTAAAGGCACTTCGACTTTTTGGGACTTTAGCTTATTCACTGTATCCCCCAGAGTTAGATAAGTCCATACATACCTTTTTCATCTCTCTGCGTGCTTTAAGTCTGTTTGACGCACCCACCGCTAGCCTAGCTTAGCACAAAGACTGGATGTAAATGGCTACAGCTAGCATACTAATCCCAATAAGTGACAAAATAATGCCAACATTTTCCTATTTACATGTTGTGATTTGTATAGTCACAGTGTGTACAAATAACAAGGTCATATGAGACAGCCATTTTTTAAACGTTTAAATACTGGGAACTATTTTCTCAGAAGGCGAAGCACTGCTACTTGGGCGGAGTGATTAGCGCAGCACCCGAGAAGCGCCGTTCCGTCAACAAAACCAACTTGAATAACTATGATTCGTGATCATGGCCACTAAAAAGTCGAAGTGTTCCTTTAAACATGCAGTAAAAAATTATCTGTAAGTATTTCGAACTAAAACATACACACTCTGTGGACATCAAAGACTTATTTTACATGTCAAGTCAAGTCAAGTCAAGTTTATTTATATAGCGCTTTTCACAACATAGGTTGTATCAAAGCAGCTTCACAGTAATAAATTAAAACAATACATCAATGTTTGTTTCTAGTGGAACGTCCACGTTTGGTAATGCTGATCAATGGTATCGTTGATTGATTAATTCAATTAAATATCCCCAAATATCCCCAACTGAGCAAGCCAAAGGCAAAATATTTTTACATCTTGTGAAAAGAGGCATAATAGGTGCCCTTTTAAGTATATCGGGCCATTACTGACAGACTGGGAAGGAGCAGGTGCTGCAAAAATGTAAAAAACAAGGTGTTTTTTTTTAACATTCAAGCATGAAAAAAAAAAAAAAACTATTCTAGAAGACCCCAAAAACAAAATAGACTTTGTATTATACTAATAATAGGCCCTCTCTAACAAATTTTAAAATCTGCTCCGCACAATTTAACGATATAATGACAGACAGGCAGGCAGACAGACAGACAGATAGATTCAATAGTGAACAGATTCAAAGATTCATTTCACTACAATGAATCAAATTCCTTCACCAAAATTAAACATGAAATTGCTCTGATTAGCTGCAATTGTTGCATCATGCTTTTTCACTTTCAGTAAGGACAGAAAAATGACACTTGAAATGTGTCACATCTGGTTAAGGTGTTTTTAAAATGTGGCAAAACAAATTTGTCAGCTAGGCTCCTAAAAGACCACAGCTCAACACACACTGTCTACTAATAAACAATGAACACACCTACTATATGCTTCCGTGACATCCGTTATGATAATGACTCCGCTAATAGCATAGGATGCTTTTATATAATGGCACAATGGCACTATTGATAACGCAGCCATTCTTAAAAAAAATTCCCTGCCAACAGCAGTCATTGTTCTCATTGAGAAATGACATTCACATGACAAAAGCTGAAGAAAGAAAGGACATTTATTGACAGGGGGTCATATGGAGGGAAATACTTGCTCTGGAATTTTATACGTAAAATATTCATCCCTGCCGCCTCTCCCTGCACTGAACGACTGCAGTCGGGTTTGAGATTAGCCAGCTGTCATAGCCCAGACACAGCCACTGTGACAAGGTGCTGACGCTGCCTGTGGTGACATACTCCATCTACGCCTTGGGCTCCAACAACCTGCTCTTCAGAATGATGGTCACAGAGCGTAACAGAGCATAAAGAATCATCAAATCAAACTCATCCTTTGGGATTCAAAAGTGGTAAGAATCCATGTTCGCCACGAGAAACAGTTTGGCTTGTGTCACTTTTGGCAGAATTTATGCATCTAATTGTTTGTTTTTTTAATTTACAAGAAGCTTCTGTGTTAAACAGTTTCACTGCGGAGGCAAAAATCTCTGGATTGAAGGTATTTCTCCAGTGCTGAGGTAAATCGGGGTCGAGTTAAAAACCATTTCAGTATGAAACTAGAATTATTCACGGTCTCAACCAAAAAGTGGAACAAGTAAGGCAAACAGCTTCACTCTCTCTTTATCTCTCCCTCTCTCTCTCTCCCTATTAGAGCTCCTGCTAGGTTTGTTTCCCAGCTGTGGATCAGAAGGGTTTCTATTACATTTGTAGAGAAATGGCCCCATCTCACTCAGTCCTCTGAGTTTTATTGCTCAAATTGTAGCATTCCTCTACACAGAAGGTTAGATCCAAGTGTGGGTGTTACCTTAAGGCTAATGTGTGTTATTGCACCACAGAGACGTCCACTACATGCTGTCAAAGATGCGCACATACATACATGCCCACACACAATGCGCTCCGTGTGACAAAGAGTTGACTTGTCCTGAACATCATGAAGTAAAGAAATTCACACATGCACAGCACACAAATGGGGCTCAAAAATGTTTTCACTGTCATTAATAAGCTGGACGGAGACACTCGTGGGATTTTACAGAAAGCCATATAGGCCTACTCAAAGGGTGAATTCAGCAGTGCAAGTAAAGCCAAAAATAGTTGGATGCAGGTGAGAATCATGGGGAATGGAGGTGGTACTGTACCTGAGGGTTTTGGTGGTCATGTCAGCAGCCGTAATGCCGTGATAGATGAGCGTCTCGTTCCACACTGGATTCAGTGTGTTCTTTAAAGTCTTAGTGCGCAGTTTGTTTGCCTGAAAGAGAGAGGTAGAGTGTATTAAGAATGATAATGAATTTAATTTATAGACACACTGGGTCAAAACAAGTGTGCAGAAAAGCTGCTCATGCAAAATTTCTGCTGGGTTTACAACAGCTGTGCCCGCACATAAACTTGTTCTTACCATCAGTCAAATGTTGATGAACCCATATTAATGTAAATGAGGGAGCGTGCACACATAGTTATGAGGTCAGTAATGAGGGATATTGCACGACCTCTCCTATGCAGCCATTTATCATTCCCCAAAAACCTTATGCTCTCTTAAGCAGGGTTGCCAACTTTTGAGTTTAGCTTGGAATGAGGGGCGGGGGTTTACACCACATTACCCCAGTACATCTTAAATGAAGAAACTGAACACTAAACTCACCACTAAACCAGAAGCACAATCATGCCCAAAATAAACATTACTTCACATTTCACCACCTAAGAGCATTTTGGGGGAAATAATTAACACCCCGAGCTCCCATCTGTGCAGAAATTACCACTGCTGTATATAGTTTCTCAATTTAAAGAATCTGTTAGAATCGGCTGCTGCTCAGTCGAGCTAGTTTTGTGAAGTGGGTGGTGGTGTAGTGGTTAAAGGTCCCGTTCTTCGTGATCCCATGTTTCAAACTTTAGTTAGTGTGTAATGTTGTTGTTAGAGTATAAATAATATCTGTAAAATTATAAAGCTCAAAGTTCAATGCCAAGCGAGATATTTTATTTAACAGAAGTTGACTACATAAAATGGCTCGATTGGACTACACCCCTCTACTTCCTTCATTAATGACATCACCAGAACCGTGTTTAGACTAACCTCCACCCACAGGAACACAGGCGTATTGATGGCGAAATGTCAACAGACGGTTGATGTTTATCTATAATCGGATACCGCAAAAGTTTAATTCAAAGTTGTTAGTTTGCTCTGTCCATTTCACCACGGACTGTTTTTCTAACCAGGGATAATATCAAGCAGGCTTCTCTCAGCGTTTCATACTGACGAAGGGGACAATTTCAACTATATTCCAGCAAGCGGTAAGTACAAGTAGTGATTTACTATGGAAGTAGCGATCAACTTCACATCGTTTCTCTTAGTAGGATGAAAATAATCTTACTTAAACTGTGATTAATATACAGAAAGCGATCAAAGAACAATCCCTTTCCAATCACCAAAGCTGTTAATCACACACCGCGAGTTTATCTGGACACTTGCCAAAACTCGTTATGAAATCAATGACGCTGTTACACTGCACAACGAAGCTCTTACTATATTTATATGCCTCATGTTTGCATTGGTGAAATCATTCGTGAGTGCAGAAACTGCGTTGCAATGATAAGATCTTTTTTCACGCGATCAACAGGCTGTCATCTGCTCAATGCTCATCACTACAATTTTTTATGTGATTGAAATAGATCTAAATACTTAAAAAACTTCTCACGATTCGTTAATCCTGATAGCTGTATTAGTAAAAACGTATAATAGCTGTAATAGTAAAAGTTTTCCAGATAGTTCCACATGTAATGCCAGATATTTCATATGCAAGCATTTCAGCCAATCACAGCAGTGGGCGTTTACACTGAAGTCTCACAGCAGACACGCCCCTTCAAACAGAGTGTTCAAACCAGGGAATGAAATCAGGCTAGGAAATATGCCTTTTATTTCTAAATTATAACAATTTTTGATCTAAAAAACATACTAACATTATAAGGGCACCCCTGGAAACATGATAAAATAATAAAAATAATCCATGGAATGGGACCTTTAAGGCTTTGGGCTAGTAACTGAAAGGCTGGTTCAGTTCCTACAAGGGACAACCCACGATTCATCACTATTGTGTCCTTGAACAAAGCACTCAATCACAGGTTGCACTAGAGGATCTACGTTGGTCTTGTATGAACATAAAATAAATATTTATAAATACAGTTCTGTGCATAACGGCACATTAAACATCAAATATGTTCTGAGTGGCTGTGAGTTTGCACCACAGTTTTGTATTCAGTGAGAACAGACCATTATTTTTTGTCACGGGAATCTTATCTCATTGCACCTGGCTAGGGCACAGAATAAAAAATGGCACATCATTACTCATAAAAAAAAACTACAAAGACAAAAATGCTATTTAAAACGTTTCAAATGGCCAAATAACACAATATAATGCTAAAAAAACAATCATGCTGGTTAAAAAATATTTATGGCTGGAAATTTTCTTATTGTACCCATCACTGACAGGAGTAGTCCATTTGTGGCCAAGGTGAGATTAGATGCAGAAAAAGATAAAAGTTTTTTTTTTTTTGCTATATTGCTAAAAAAGAATTGAGACTCAGGTGCAACTAAGCTAGACGATCCAAATTTAGATGTGTGAATGTGCCAGTGTTTCAGACATTATTTTACCTGCAAAAAATTAAATAATAATAATTTACAACAAATAATTTTATGTAAGTTGGATTTCAAATTTACTTCTGAATTTTAAATCTGAGAGGGCACATGCCCCCAGTTTGAATGGGCATGATGCATCTGGTTAAAGATGACAGTGGGAAAGATGAAGAGAGATAGTCAGTCAGGGAGGACAGCGGAGGAAACATCATTTATCTCTTCTCCCTCAGGTGAAAGGCAGACATCTGCTCACCTACTTTGCAGAGGAGAGAAAGGACAGGAGGCTTTCCCCAGCTCACCTCCCATCTGACTTACACACACACAAAATCATCACCCCTTCTGTGTCTTACCCTAAAATCTGCTCCCCCATACTCACAAACATACACTTGTTTATGTAGCTACAGTATCTAAATGAGGACATACTAGAAACCTCTACTGTGTATTTACATTTAAATAAGGCTAACCCAAAACCCTAGATAGATAGATAGATAGATAGATAGATAGATAGATAGATAGATAGATAGATAGATAGATAGATAGATAGATAGATAGATAGATAGATAGATAGATAGATAGATAGATAGATAGATAGATAGATAGATAGATAGATAGATAGATAGATAGATAGATAGATAGATAGATAGTCAGACAGAACGCTAGACAGAACCATCAAATGATAGAATGAAAGAACAACAGACAGACTGATAAACTAGACATAGATGATAGATTGATAGACAGAAAATCAAATGATAGAATGAAAGAATGACAGACAGATAGACAGATATCTGAAACTGTATAACTAGCAATTCTCATATTTATTGCCTCAAAAATTAATCGCTGGTTGTATTCCTCATTTGTAAGTTGCTTTGGATAAAAAAAGATATCTGATAAATGAATAAATGTAAATGAAGATTGAATGGATGGACAGACAGAATGATTGATAGATAGAACGAAAGATAGAATGAAAGATAGAACAATAGAATGATAGATAAATAAATATAAATAATAATAAGTACCACAAACCATAGTTTCATGTTTTACTATCCTTGTGGGCAAAAGCATCAGGCCAATTTTAAATGCAACTTCCAATTTTTTTTTTTTTTAAATTAAGCAAATTAAGGTTATTTTAAGTAAAAAAAGGTGTTTTGTCTAAATGTTGGCAGTTCACTGAAGTTAAAAATTCTGTCATCATTCATGTACACCCAATGTTGCTCCTAACATGCATGACTTTTTGTCCTGTAAAATAAAATGTCAAAACTGTTATTTTCCTTCCAACGAAAATGCATGATGATCACTGGCTGTCAAGGTCAGTTGAAATTGTGCATAGTATATAAAAAAAACAAAAACATCAACAACAACAACAACTACATATTAGGTCAAGTTTTGTACCCTAGTCCCCTTTCACACGACACAAAAACTGTACCACTCTTACACAAAGCACTACAAAGCAAGTTAAAAAGTGTTTTTTCCCCTTTAGTCATGTCATATCCAGCCTAGAGTAACAGAGTGAGCCAGTACACCCTCAAAAATGATGCCACTGCTTGTGGGGACGTTTGCTCCACAATGTAGGCCAAATCTGACCCCCCCCCCCCCCCCCTACACACACACAGTTCATCACTCCCTCCAGTTCATCCCTAAAAATCAGCTTCAAAATACCCTGACATGCATACTAAACTCCCCAAACTGGGCAATTACCCTCCAAAAGCTCGTTTAGTTAAACACTAGTTAAATTAGTGTTAAATCAAAGAAATGTTCTGGCTGTGAATACACAAACACAATCTCCCAAACCGCAGACTCTCTCGCGTCCACGTCAGAGCGAGTCCACGTCATTCATTGCCTGAAGAACATGTTGCTTCTCTGCATATTTCATTTCTCTCTCTCTCTCTGCTCTACTCTCTGCACTGCTGCATTTGATGCTGGAACCAGCCAAGCTTGGCTATCCTCTCTCTCACCCCCTGAGGATGCTCGGCAAATGAATAAACACACTTTAATTCCAACAGACATCAGCAAAAAATACATGTAACAATTCATTAAAACAGCACCAGCTGAGCAAACAGCTACTGGGACTTGAGGAAGAGATGCATCATTCAAACCGCAATTGATTTAATTGAAACGGATACTCTGGCAGTACCGTGGTACAGTGATGGCGTCAGATGGTAAGACTATGGTACTGAGCATTTAATATATCAATTTGCCATTCAAATCAATAAAAAATTACCAAACAGTACAAAACATGGTGTTGGGTTCTTACGGTAAAATAATATCATATAGGCCTATACATAAACTACTGTTCAAAAGTTTGGGGTCTGTAACTTTTTTTTTATGTTTTTGAAAAAAAAAGTTTCTTATGCTCACCAAGACTGCATTTATTTGATCAAAATGCAGTAAAAAAAATAGTAAAATTGTGAAATATTAACAATTTAAAATAACTGTTATATATATATATATTAATTTAAACATGTTGAAAAGCTGCTTAATATTTTTTGTGAAGACTGTGATACTTCTTTTTTTCCAGGGCCCAATTGATGGGCCCTTGTAATCTTTAATCAAAATATCTTCCCCTCCCTCTTGAAGTGACATCTCTTCTCTGATGACGTGTTTACTGCAGTGAGGGCGGGACAAACTGTCTACCTACATTTTTTCTTGTTCGAGAAGCCGCTTCACTGACCCCATATTTCACTGCTTTATTTCTACCTTGGAATAATGTGTATTGATGAATTATTCACAATAAGACTAGAAATGTGCATTAAGAAAGTAAATAGGGTATACTTTATTTTCATGTTGACTGTAAGTTTCATTGATGTTAATTGGACTAAAAACATGGTCCTTTAAATAGTAAATACTGTGTTAGCCATAAAAACTAATTATTGGTTGATCACTCATGATCTGGTTTTGCCCTAAAAGCATTTATCCAATTGACAAAAAAATAGCTAAATACCCCTGCTAGTTTTCCATCTACTTTCTCTCCAACATCCTCACTCACATCTCATCTTTGCAAAAGCATATGGTTTCACCGGTCTTTCTCTGCTCCTGCCAAATCGGTGCTATCGCATTTTATTCTAAATATTTCATCCTCATCTTCCACTTCTCTCATCCCCCTTTTCTCTCTCTCCCCCTCTCTCTCTCTTTCCTCCCTCCATCTGGCCAAGAGCAGTGAGATTCCCAGAGCAGCAGCTTGGGAGAGAGTGTGTGACTCAGATATCTCATTCTCCATGCTGTGTGATGACACACACATACATACACTCGACTAAGAAGGGGCCACTCACCAGCCCCACAATCTCTCCCTCTCGCTTTTTTTTCCTTCTGCTTCCTGCACTTTTTATGGGATGCTGATGGAGTGCCAGCATGAGAGGAAGTTGGTTAAAGGGATAGTTCATGCAAAACTAACACATCACCATGTCGTCTTATAGCTGTGAGACTTTCTTCTGTTAAACAAAAAAGGAGACGTTTTGATGAATGTTCAGGATGCTGTTTTCCATACAATGAAAGTGGATGGAGACTAGCTATTGTAGTATTTTTTTAATATACTGATTTAGATTATATATTTTTTTATATATATATATTATAGCTTTAATTTTATTTCAGGTTTAGTTTTAGTATTTTAATTAAAACAGATTTAAACTAATATTTATATTTAATTAATTTTTTTTTTTTTAATTACTTAAAACACTTCACGCAACTGTTCCCGGCACCCCCCGAAGGACAAGTCTGGTTTCATACCAGGGGCGGAGCTAGGGGGTGGCCAGGGGTGGACTGACCTAAGCTTGGCCTCCACATTCACAATTGATGTTTCAGTCTCCTTTTTCTCAACAAGAATTGAGTTTATTTAGACGTAGAACCATGTATTTCCTTTTCAGGCGCACACATCAAATTCGCTTTAGTACCTGGCATGAGTCAAAGGAGCACGGAAAAGGCACGAGTGCCGAGGGAACCTTCAGTAGATACGAGATAGTGGAACAGCTGGGTTAATACAACATGATTAAATAAGGAGATGATTAAAGACTCTGCATGTATGTATGTGTTTTTTATATATGCGTCATATTTAAGAACATGTCTCCAAAATGTATGGACAAAAATATATTGTAAAGTGAGATCACAATATAAGACAAAAATTGATATGTAATTTAATGCACAAATAAATGCGAACACTGTGCATTTGTACTCAAAAATATGTGCAATTTTGTGTTAGGTCGAAAAGTAAATGGAAATGGATCACATTTAAATGTGCATAAATTTATTAATTTTACATTATGGTATTTATGTGCTCTTGTCATTCACATTCTTGGACATGTGGTTTCAAAAGAGAAAATTTTTCTTTCCTTCGTACTGTGTTCAATTTTTTTATGATAGAACTGTTGCAATTAATTTACCTTGAGAACTAGTAGAATGTTAAACAATAAAGGCAGGGTAGGGGATTAGTTCTAGAATTTTTGTTATGCTGGTTGAAAGTCTCTTCACATCCAAATAGCACGATGTCCTAGATTCATCAGGCTCAAAGTGTGAAAGAATGGAAATAACACCACAACATTAATTTCCATGAACAGGTGCATCAATTTTTGGTCAAGATCTTGTATTGACAATGCAAGAGTCCAGCACTCTGTAAAGTCTCCTCCACCACATCCCAAAGACTTTCAATGAATTTAAGGTCTGGCCAATTCATGTGTGAAAATGATTCTTCATGCTCCCTCCCAGCCATTCTTTCACAATTTGAGCTGATGCATCTTGACATCCTTGTCATCCTAGAATATGGCCATGATGTGTCTTCCTACATGATTGTTTAAGAAATGAAAAGCTACACACTCCATCAATTAAGGTTAGCCAAACATATAACATGCTAGAAACATAATAATCACAGCAATAATGATCTAGTCATAGACTCTTTAAGCATTTAGACTTTTTTTGGACGGGCAGTGTACTTTTGCACTATATTCCAAGTTTTTTGAAGCCATACAACGCTTGATGTGAGGAACAGATTGAAATTTAAGACGTGACAACTGAAAATCGTGCTAAGCAGTCATGGTCACCATTCACTTTCATTGCATGGACAAAACAGATCTTTTCATCTTCCAAAGAAGAAGGAAAGTCATACGGCAAGACATGAGGGTGAGTAAAGGACAAATTGTTCAGGAACTATTCCTTTATTAGATCACATGTGAATGCAAATGAAACCATGAAGCGTGTAAAAGGGCAAAAGGAGAGCTCTTTAAATGCCTGCACACCCACGTACTTGCATGCGTGTCTATACGTCTGAGGGGTGGACGTACGCATACACGTCCATCACCTCCGGCTCGTACACCTTTTAAAAGCCCAGAGGTGTCTGTATAATCCTCGCGGTCGATATTTACCCGGCTGGCGCACGGAAGCATACGCAAGACGTGACGCTTCTCGCTTTCCCTTTCCCTCTTGTATATATACGCTTTTCTGTTGATGTGAGTCGTGTAACAATCTGTGCTGTTTCCATGACAACCACCTGCTGCTGTCCCCCCTCATCTGTCTCTCTCTCTTTTCCATCCCTCCCTCCCATCCTGCACGCAACACTGTGTTGGTATTCCAAGGTCAAAGTGGGTCATGTGGAGATAGACAGAGAGATAGTGGCAGAGATTTGGACAAGAGCGCGGGAGGGATGGAGAAGAGTAAAAACCGCTGGAGAGAAGACAGGACGCTTCTGGCTGCTCCTGTCTCAGCCTGTCCTCCTTTGAACAGATTAGAGCGCCATGCCTTTGATACATGCAGAGGAAATGAAAGCGAGAATAATTCAGTGCTGAAGCACATACTGAATCCACCAGTTTCCACCACACGTTCTTCAAATGAACAGCTTCAGTGCTCACAGGCGGCCCTGCCGGCGATGCATGCGCACATAACGCCTGTGTGTTTTGTGCAATGAAAGTGTTGAACTGTGTGTATGTGAGTGTCAGAGAATCACAACTTGTGCTGATGGTGCTGCGAGAGTTTAACCATGCTGTGTGCATGTGAGAAGGTTGCAGTGACCTTGCTTGCTCCAGGCAGGAGGTGGAGTTTCACATATGGATCAGCCAGTCCATTGGAGTCCATGGCCTTCAGTCCCTGTGGGCACAAACAAACACAGAAAAGCACATAGACTTCATGTCACACAAGATGTGCACACATGTCCTGATGGGGTAAGAGGTTAATAGATCATATCCTTCCAGTAATATGCACACTTTTGTCTCTGTCTGGACCAGAGGGGAATCCTTGAACGCACTGACGCGTGTGACATAAGAGTCAAGACTGTTTAACTTAAGCTTTTTTGTTTATTTTTTTGTTTTTTGCTTACTGAAGATAAACCATGAGATGAAATATTTTATTTTCATTTGGCACATTATATGCAAGTAAATTTTGTGTTTAGTAAATTCACTGTTTAATAGTAATGGTATGAACATACTCATTAAAGACAGCATTTTATTGGACAGTATTTTGCAAATGGTTGCACAATGAGTAATATATATAAATATATATATATATATATATATATATATATATATATATATATATATATATATATAGTATATATATATATATATATATATATATATATATATAGTATATATATATATATATATATATATATATATATATATATATATATATATATATATATATATATATATATATATATATATATATATAATTACAATTGTAAGCAGTACCCTAGCAAAGACTAAATGCCACAAAATGTCAATTGTGCAAAAGGGTTTCTTCATCTAAAGGCAATTTTAAGTTCCAGTTTTTGATTTAAACTTTTTTCTTTTTGTTTTATTATTTATTACTCTTTTACCAGACCAAGACTAAAATATACATCATTACATTCTACAACTACTGCATTATAATCTAAAAAATGTGAACTAATCTGTGAAACTAAATTATGACTGCCCCTCGGTTTCCAATTCATTTTAACTACAGCAAACACTTTTCGGCTTATTTCACTTGAGGTTTTTCAAAAGCACTTGTTTGCGTTGGAAGGAAAAATTAAGTTGAAATATAAAAATATCATTTGTAATCAGAATCTTTTTATTGTGTGTAATTTCCAAACAAGCTATTAAATTTGCCATATGGTGCAAAGCGTACAAAAACATACTGGATAATGCTTGCTGGCTACAAAATTTGCCATAGCAAGACAGGAGTCAATTGTAATTTCCACCATTAAATATTATTAAACACAATACATCATTGGAGATTTGGTGAAAAAATGCATTAGATTCGTAAGAATAGAACAAAAAAGTAAACTTTTAGACATTATTAAGAGAACGAGTGAGAGCGTGGATGTGCTTTAAGAGAGTTTATTTTTAAAAGTGCACAAGCCCAACAATGCCTATAGTTGAACAAACACCCGGTAGTGTTTGTGTAAACCTACCTTGGCCTTGTGGATGGTGCAGTGCAAGCAGTTATTGTCTTGGTCAAATAGCAGGTTGAACTCCAGAGTTCCCAGGTAGGCTAAAAAAAAAAAGAATAACTTAATATCTTGCATGCACATTAGCAAAAATAGAGGTCTATAACAACCCAAACGACTAAGCAGGGAACCAGCCTTGCCTGTAACAACCTAATCAGGGCTGTGCACATACAGAGGGCTTGTAATGTTTATGCACCATTACAGAGACTAATGAAGTATTTAACACTCCGATCGCGTACCTCAGTTATCTCACACACTCACACCAATCCGGCCAACACCACACAAAGCAATCAATACTGAACAGTGTGAGATGCAAGTCCAGGCAGATGGGAAGAGCACATGCCTCATTGGCTGCTTACTGGTGAATAAAATCAGTCAGTCAAACAAAGGGAATCCAGAACAAGAAATGTCAATGGATTTATCTATGTGGGGAGTTATGTAATAGAGAAGCATGCAATGAAAGAAAGTGACTGGGCTGATGTGGTCTAGTGGTTAAAGATTTCGGCTAGTAATGACACAGGTTGTAGGTTCGAAGCCAACAAGGACTCCTCCAGGTATTATTACCATTGTGTCCTTGAGAGAAGCACTTAACCCTCAGGTCGTTCCAGAGGGGTGTCAGTAGCTTTGTGAAAAATGCATCTGCAAAATGATTACTTAGAAGAAGAGCGGAGCGTAAAATACACGTGCAAAGGGATACAAACGTGAAACAGTCACTAGCCATGAGGCAAACTCACTGTCATCGTCATCCGAGTCGACGAACTCTCCATTCTCCTCTTTCTCTCTCTCCCTCTTGTGGTCTTTCTCTCCGTCCCCGTCTCCGTCCTTGTCTTTGTCCTTTAAAATCTGCTTCTCCCGGGGAGGAAGGGGGGTGATGGGGAAGTCGTGGAAACGAGGGAAGAAGTCTGAAATCTGTGGGATGGGGAGGATGGGGCCGGGGCACACATTGATGGCAAAGTGCTCCTGCATGGAGATCTTCACCGGGGAGGGAGGGGGAGGCACAGCGGGGCTGGGGGGACCCGCAGCGGAAGGAGGGGAGGAGGGAGAGAGGGAGGAAGAGGAGGATGGAGGCAGGGAGAGATGGGAGGAAGGGTTGCTGGGGGGGAAATGGGATTGGGGCGGAGGTGGTTTGGAGACGCTCATCGGGACCACTGGAAAGAACTGTGGAGATTGTGAGAGAGTGAGCTTTATACTTAAAGCATAAGGAACAATGGGTTAAAAAATTAAACCTAAAAAGAATAATAAATAAATTAACTTGTAAATGAAATGTAAATGGTAATTCCCTCTTCCTTTAAAGTAAATGTAAAATTAAACTTATAAAAATAAAATAAAGCAAAAATAGTTAATTACCCTTAGTTAATTGCTAAAAATAGTAAATTACCCAATTAATTTCCTTTAAAATAAATGTGAAAAAATGAAAAAAAATTAATTGGTAATTTCCCTAGAATTTCATTGTGGGGAAAAAGCAGCTTGGACAGTCTGCTAAATATCGTTTTTATGTTCTCAAAAAAAAAATAGTTTTAAGTAAATAATTTTTTGGGTGAACTATGTCTTTAATTCAAAATATGTTTTTATCATCTTACACAATTCCAACCAATTTTGTGGTGCCAATTTTTGTCCTAAGCAAAACTGAAATGAAATATTTGGTGTGACACAAGTGAAACAGAAGAATGCCCCACAGCCCCTGATCCAGACAGATAAAGACGTGTGACAGACTTTGTGCTGATAATATCTTTCATTACCAGTAATGCGGCTGTTTTGATTACACTACTTCCCTAAGGACAGAGATATAGAGTCTGTTTCATACGAGTCCTCTTCTGTGCGATCTATCTCTGTCTCACACATTCCCTTTCAATCTCTGTTTTTCACATCTTTCCCTGTAGTTCGTAAAATTCTTGTCTCATGAACTAGACCGTCTAACAAGCCAAAAATAGAATAAGCGAGATAAAATGGCACTGTTTTGAGGTAAAACAAAGTTTTTTTCCCTTTCTGTTTTGTGTGATAGCTGGCAATGCCACACTAATGAATGTTATTGTAAGTCTAAAATATCAAACACACAATGTACTACACAGTTTTACTTTGCCTCTTCAATTATTTGACTAAAATTGAAGTGTTGCACAAAAAACCTCAACAATAATATTTGTGCTTTGCACATACAGATGTCTATCTATAGTTATTTCAACACATGAGGCTAGTAAGATACAAAAAACACTGTCACGTGCACAAAGGCTGTCAGGCTGCATTAACATACACATGTTGGCGAGAACAGACACACATCATACGCAGAGTTAAGCAGAAGTGCAGATAAACACAGCTACTAGTGCACAGTGACTTATAAACACACACATACACACATAAATGTGTTCCAATGTACACTCATATAAATTACACCTGCAGGCAACATACAATCACTAGCAGACACGCAGATGTGTGCATGTGCATGTGGACACAGACACACACACACTAACAGGTGGTCAAGCTGATACACAAACCTGCATTATCAAGTGGACAAAAACAAAGGCATTCAGACACATATTCACACATACACACTCACCCAATGACAGTCTTCATCTGTTCCAGCACTCCATCTTGTCTCCACTCATGGTCTCTCTCACACACACTGAAGAGAAACCACCGTCGTTTTGTATCAATATACCCTCCCTCGTTCTCTGTCCTCCTCTCACACTCTCCCTCCCCTCTCACTACTCTCTCTCTCTCGTGCCTCGGTTGTGACGTTTTCTATAAATTCTCTGCGCACCGTGTTCACTGATCTGCCACTCTCACAGTACTGCTGAGATTTAACAATGAGAGAGTGCTCTGAGATGAGAGAAAGAGAGATAGAGAGAAACGGAGGATGTATGTGAAAGAAAAAAGACATATTGAGTTTGTAAAAAGATAAGATCAAGAAAGAACTGCAGAGAAGTTACAGAACGCTGGGGCTAGTTGTCACGGAATTCTACTCAAGTGAATATTTTTTGAAGTCACTTTCTGTATAGCCATATTACCTTAAAGGAATAGTTAACCTAAAAACAAACATTTTATATTCAGACATTTTTCACCTCACCATGATGCTCAGTAAGGCAGCATCCAAAATCGCATATAGTAGAGCGAAAAACAATATGTGACAAAAGAAGTATGTTCAATTTCACAGTACTCATAAATTCTGAATTGTGCATATAATGGACACTTTACTATCCCATGAGGCCTTGGGGGAGGATTTATGACTGGCAGAGAAGCAACGCAACTAACACTGGTAGGTCACACGATAATGACAACAGGGCGAATGTAGTACGTCCAGATTACAGTCATACTACACATTCATAATATAGAACATATTTTTTAGCAGTCATGTGGTAATTACTTATTCAAAATAAGTACCTCAAGAGAGTATGTGATTTCGGACACAGTCTAGGACTAAATGATTTGTTTTCGAATGAATCTGATTCGGTTCTCGAATTGAACATTTTCGGTAAAGCAATTATGAAACAAAAAAAGAATTCATGAAATGTTTGTTTGCCTGAGTGATTTTGTTGAGTTGTTTAAACAATAATATGATGATATTAAAATATTATTATAAGAAATTATTACATTATCATAAAGTGTATTAAAATATAAATGATTATACATTTTAGCTTGCAGGATCAAATTCACAGTTCTAATTACGTTTAAACTAGGTGTTTGTAACCAATGGACAAAAAAAAAACACACACATTTGTGTAATTGAACTAATCCATGTGAAAACAAAGTCCCACTGTAGTCAACAATCTTATCCCTTAAAACTCCCATAAAACTCCACCAAAATAACATTTAAAAAAAAAAACCTGCGAAAAAAATCCTTAAAATAGCTTGAATGTATCTCTACACCCTTTTTAATTTACTATAATTTACTATAACTTAATTTACACCCTCATTTAGTATACGCGGAACCATGAATATTCAAATTAGCCCCGCCTCCACTCACTCACGCCAGCTCAGAGATTCACAGTCAATTTACTAAGGTAAACACTGCACAATGGTGTCGCTCTTTACAACGTTGGACACATAACGGTAATTAATATGATTAGCCTTTTGCTTGACTATGTTATCAAATAACTAATCATTTAATTGCTAATGTTACATAAACCATGTTCCCATTCGCCACCTCAGAGTCAGACAGCTGCCTTCTAAAAATCAGCATCCTTAGAAACGCTTTGAACAACTCAGAACATCAGTGGAGAAAGGCATTTAGGGCATCATAACATCATAACCTAATATACTTCATACATCCGCCATAAAGCTAAATCTACCAGATGTTTCATATCAGCAGAAAAATATACCGGGATAACCTGACTCCTCTTGAGAATCCCCTGCTAAGGTAGTTCACTGTTAATAATATGCTAAAGCCCGCCGGCATGTTGACGTGATTGGTTACAAGGTAGTTTGTGACGTCACAGACACCAGCGATCTCAAAGGAGAAAATACTCAGCAATTGTGTTGACATGAATTTGCACATGGTTTGTCTTAAAGCATATTAAAAACACCACATAGACATATGGCCTAAACATTAAAAAGCTGATTTTCACCACAGGGGGACTTTAATATTATTAATCATAAATCCAATATATATATATATATATATATATATATATATATATATATATATATATATATATATATATTCTTTGTTATATCCACAAAGAAGAAAAAAACATTTTGAATGCTGGTAAAGAAAATGCAGAAGAATGTTTAGTCAGGAAAAAGTATCTATTCTAACAGAAAAACTGCACAAAAACCACCATCATCAAAGCTTTGCTGCAGCACTGACTATGGAAACAATGAGAAAAAAAAGCATCATGGGAGCTTGTACGTGACCAGTTGGTGCTGAGATATGCTAGAGATATACTCATATTTTACTGTTCTGCCTCCTCAGGAGTTCTGTCAGAAAAATGTGTTTCATGAAAATCATTCTGCAGTTTTAGAAAGTTCCTGTCATCACAACGTATAGCCCACTCTGCACCCAAAACAAAGTGTTTTATTTGGCTGATTATTTTACTTTATTAAAGCATTTAATCCTATACCAATACCACCCTTAAACAAATAGCTAACTAAAAAATGTAATGTACTATACACTGTTTACAACTGGACATATGTAAAAAAAAAAAAAAAAAAAAAAAAAAAAAAAACACATTCATGTTTATTGCAGATGGTGTTTTATAACAGACTATGGCATATCTTGGCACAGTTTAGAAGAAATCTTGCTGAGGAACAAAAACAAACTCAGTCAGGTCCTGTAAACCCCTCATGACGAACTCATAGAAGGGTAAGGAAGGGACAAGAAAGATGATGCTTAGCAGTTATGCCAAAAAAAAAGGAAAAACACTTTATTCTACAAACGCTAGCGAACTGAGAGATGATAAGTCTGAAACCTACGTTTTTTTGGCATAGGCGCTAATTTGTGCACCGCTGAAACCAATTTAGTAATGCGTCTGCAAAAATAATTAGCAATTAGAAAAACACTGCTGCTTTTGAGCTGAAAGTGGTGAGCTGAAGGTCACCTTGTCACATGAAGGTCAACCGTCACAATCTCAGTACAATTGTGCAATGGGCTATGTCTCATGTCGCAGGTACCATAAAATGGATATTAGAGCATTCAAACGTGTTCCTAAAATCCCTAGTATACAGTAATAAATGCTTGAGTATGACTCATCGCAGAAATCCAACACTGCAGTGATAAATGCACATACATAAATACAAAATAATAGAGTGTGTTAATAATGAATTATGTATGAAAATCTATTTTTGCTGTCTGACATTAGAAAACCAAACAATAAAGGATGGATCTGCTGAAGCAAAGCGATTGTCTCTCATTTAAAAGATATTTGCCTATGTGTTTGTAATTTATATCCGGTGCATATTCATCAATATTCGCAGAATATGTTAAAGATAAGGTAAATGAGCATACTGGAAAGAGCCGCATACGCACAAACACGATGATGGTGCATTGACTCTCTCTTACCGCATAGATAAGTAATAATCACTGGCTGATACACCAGTACAAATAACCTGTCATCCCGCATTACAAATGCTATGGCCGAGCTAGTTTCTACATTAGCATGGGACAGAAAGAATTCACCTTGATTTACATACACAAACTGAAAAGGGTTCTCGCACAGATATATCTTGTGTGTATATATCTTGTGTGTGTATATATATATTTTCTCCTAATACACTGGGATGAGAATAGATGGATGTTCTACAGTTGCCCTTGCACATATGTCTCTGTCATCAAACGTACAAGCTTGCCCACTCTTTTCTAAGGGAGGCCGGGTGGGAGTCTTGAGTGACATGACTAATGTAATCATGCTCGATTACCAAACTTTTGATTCTGTTTGACAAAATGACTAGTTTAGGTTTGTTCACTGATTTATAAACTTGATGCCTCCAAAGTAGAGGTTGTAGATTTTAAATGGGTCATGTACTGTACTGCATTGTTTCATTGTTTTACAATGTTTCTTAACGTGCACTTATAATGATAGTATGATTTTTACATCAAAATTGTCATAATTTAGAAATAAAAGGCATTTTCCTACCTTGATTTTAGCCATCTGATTTGAACGCTCTGTTTGGAGGGGTGTGTCTGTTGTGAGACTTCAGTGTAAACGCCCACTGCTGAGATTGGCTAACATCTTTGCATATGAAATAGCTAGCTTTACATGTGGAACTCTCGAAAACTTACAGCATGTTTTTACTATAACAGCTCTCAAGGTTAACTAATCGTGAAAATTGGTTATTATAGCATTATATTTAGATACATAGCATTATATTTAGATAGTGTCATGAAAGGTTGCAGTGATGAGCAATGTAGCTGATCACAGACATGTTGAGTGCATGAATGCAGTGATCTCATCTTTGCAACTTGATTTCTGCACACTAACAAATGCTTTCATCATAACTAACAGTGCAAACACAATGTAAATAAGAGATTTGTTGATTATAACCAAATACTATAGATATAAGGTTTGTTATAACAGGAGTTTTGGTGAGAGTCCAGAACTCAGTCACTGATAAACTTGCACTGTTTGACAACTCCATCGATTGTAAAGGGAGCATTCTCTGGTCACTTTCTATATATTATTTAATCAGTATAAATAAGAGATTATTTTCATCCTACTAAGAGAAACAATGTGAAGTTGACCGTTTAGTCACTGGTTTGATTCACTGACACATAGGCAGAGAAATTAGAAATCACTGGTCACAGATCAGGCATTAGAAGTAACACAGGTCACATTACTGTTGAGTCCATATCATAAAAGTCTGTTTCCAAAGCCTGCGCCGAAATCGCGACTGATTTACCAAAGAATCCACAGTGAAATGTAGCGAATACAAATAAATAATGCTCAACTTATACATTCACATTGTTGAAAATAAATTACCATATTCCTAGCATTAGGATACTTTGGAAGGTAATGTTATTTTTAGTGCAGTGAATGATCCGGTGCTCTTCTCTCCTCTAACATGCCAGTGGGTGGGGCCAAAGTTGCAATGATGAAGTAGGCGTTGAATTCCTTCTGCGGAGACGGTCTTTCACCTATATGCACATTCCACAATGAGTTGTTCACTGGGCTTAGTAACAATAAAAGCTGTTTTTGGAATTACAAGGAAGGAACTTACTAAACAAATCCTTAAGAGAGCTTACTACCAAAAATGTTGTGTACTTGAATTAAAAGCGGAAAGGTCCAATAAAATATGTAAAGGAAAAAAATGGAACGGGGGATCTTAAGCAGAAAAGCTGTCAATCTTGAATGACCTATACAAAATCTAGTGAACACCACTTGATCAAATCTTTGGATGCATCCCAAATCACATACTGTACTATATGCTAGCGCTTTGAGTTTGAGAAAGGCGCAATACAAATAAAGATGAAGAATTATTATTATTATACTAGGCGACAAACAGTATGTGAAAAGAGTAGATCCCTTTCGAGGGAACTCTACGTTGTGTCAGTTACTGACACACTTGAGGTGCGTCCTCGTGGCGGCCAGTGTCTGAGGCACGTGTAACATCAAACCATTCATTAGCCAACACAGTGCGATGAGGTCGCAAGGTGCCCAAGTGTATAAGAAGGGCGCCTGGTAACGCATCATCAGCATATTTGTCTTCAGGAAGCCGTTTCTTTGTGTGCTGTGTGAAGATAGCAGTGTGTGTAAAGAAAGGAGAAGGTAAGCAGAATAATAGCGAGCAGACAATTCAAACAGTGTGTCCCTCCATGCCTTCATTTTATAACGCCTGGCAATGGTCACGAGCTGTGTGTTATCTGTCTGGGAGCGGAGCATGCACATTCAGCCCTCAAGGGGGTTGGATGCATTTATTGCTTTGATTTCTCACTGAGAAAGCTCCACTCCCGGCTGGCTCTCTTCATGAAAGAAGAGAGTCAAGCCGCTGAGCCCCGTGGCTCTAGCCCCACGTTTCCAGAGGCAGCACACAGGCTGCGATCGTGGACTCCATTGTCTTGATGCCGCTGGCTCCATTGTGGAAACTCAGTGGCTTCTTCTGCGAAAAACAAGGACTAATTGCTCGCCTATGATTCTGACAAAAAAGACGTGGTGTTAGTAGAGATGTATATATCTAAAAGATACAAACACAATGAGCCAGTGGAGCTTGTGGGCAGCAGTGGTTAGAGAGTTGGACTCGTAATCTAAAGGTTGTGGTTTCAGTTCTCAGTGTTCACTTTTAACTGGTTCACTGCTCCAAGTGTGTGTTAACTACTCACTGCTCCTAATGTGTATGCACTAACTTGGATGGGTTAAACGCAAAAGACAAATTCATGTCACTTCATGCCACAGCCTGAACGTGTCCGGTTTGAAATGCGAGACTGCAGATGATCGCTTATATGAATGATACCTGCACACTGAGGTGTCAGATTCATGGAGACATCCATACTCTACTCGCACGGTTCATTCGGCTTTGAGTTATTCTAATGTATAGGGGCTGGATGAACAGGGTTATGGAAGGATGCCTTGGGTGGAAAGGAGTTAGCAAATTACCTTTCCCCTGGGGACTACAGATTGAGATATCTGTGGCTTAATTTGTCAGGCATCAAGGAGTGTGATAAAGCTGTTCTCCTTGATGCCACTGTCTCGCCCTCTGGACTTTTTGGTACTGCCGTTGAGATGGTGGTGGACAGATTTAGAGAGGCGAGAACGTAGTTGGCCATCTTTGGGAAGTATATCCCTCACCAGGTTCAGGTCTGAATCATCTGCGCCCTTACCAGGAACAAGTTCCTAGAGAGTAGAGAGAAGAGCAGAAGGCGAGTGTGGCTACTGCCCAAGCTCTAGTCCCCTTTTTCATTATTTTCTTCTTCCTTTCTTCCAGTCTGGACAGATGTCAGTAACTGACGCAGCATTGAGTTCCCTTGAATAGGAACGTCTTGTAGTGTTCTGTAGCCCCGGTTCCATGAGATAGGGAACAAGACGCTGCATTGTGTTGCCATGCTTTGGGCATACCTGTGTGTCTTCCTTCAGACAATACGAATCTGAAGAAGTGTTCTAATGCGCCTTGCAACATCGTCGCTCTGCATTGGCCAATGAATGGAGTGATGTTACACATGCCTCAGACACTGGGTTTCGCAGGGGCGCGTCCTCATAGCTTCAGTAACTGACGCAGCATCTCTTTCCTTTTCTCAAGGAACCAGGGTTACACACATAATCCCAAGACGTACAAATTCACAGTATTCATAAAACTGTCTGTGTAGTAACAAAATGACTTCCTACTTCTGCCAAAATCCTGAAGTGAGCATTAAATTACACTTTACTATCCCATGAGGCCAATGGCATTGAAGAGATGCAACTGAAGCTGGTATTTCACATGACAATAAAAACATAGCTGATGTAGTACATCCAGATTATATTCACACTACACACATTCATACTATATATAACAAACTTTTTTAACGGTCACGAAGTAATTACTTATTCAAAAGAATTACCTAGTCAGAGAGTATGCAATTTCAGATGCAGCTGTTGACTCATGCTGCAAGTTACAGCAGTAGGTGGCGACCGTGTCAGTGAGCAAATATTAAGAAATTTAATTAACATGTATATTTTTAAGAGGGACTTCTGAAGTACTAGGGCAGTAAAGAGTTCTACCCATATTCGCTCAGCCCTACAAAGGTAAAAAAAGAATTTATGTCAGAGATTAAAAGTTTTGTGTTAAGTTACACACAGAGTACATTTAGATATTCGAGCAAGGGTTTCCTTTAATTAGCTGAATTTAAGACTTGTTTTTTTTAAAAATGTTAATATAGTAAAAGTTGTGATGAAGTAGTGACATCTTTTCTGTATTGTGACATACATCCAAGTGTATGAATTGTTCACAATAACATCAATAACAGGCATTTAGAAAATTTTCATGCCAACATTAATCTGTTTTATTTATACACCGATCGTCCCATTAGTTTCCCATTTTTCCATCTCAGAAGAATCGACCTCTGTCATCGTTCACCTTCACATACTGATAAAGTATAACAGTGCCTGTCCATTTGAGACTCTTTGAATGTCCGCTTCTGCATTTCTCCCTCCTTTTTTCTCTTTCATAATAGACAGACAGGTCCTATTAGCCCTCTGTCAGTCTCATCTGTAGTCCTGACAGCCAGTAAGCACTGCTGTGCCAAATTCTCTCTTTCCTCAGTTCAACAGACATGACTTTTCTCTTCAGCTGTGGGGGAGACAAGCTAGTTTCCAGTTACCCAACTGCCTCACAAAACACACTCTCTGAAAAGCTGAAAGCACTGTGTGGGATGCAACAACAGTCATAACTCATCAACAGTGTTCCAAATGGAAGCATAAGTGGCTTGTTGATGATGCATTGCACACGTCTTGAAAAACTTCAAAGAAGGATTATGATAGATTGGTCAAGCCATGATTCAATTAGCAAAGGGTTTGAACTATCCGTGTATCTGTGAGGTACAACATTTGGCTAATTGACATGATGTGAAATATACGGCATGCATGGTGTCATGCTATTCAAAACCATTTTTAAATGTTTCATGCACTCTTAGATGAAAGGTTTTTATAAAAGGTTAAAGTTTTCTATCAGGCGCTTCCCCTTTTAGGGGTTCCCATAATGGCACCATTTAATGGATTTAGTTTTAATTCAATTTTAATTTCAGTTTTGAATTAAACCGCTCAAAAACATACTTTTAAATAATATAAAATAAATATATTTTTAAATAACCCATTAAACATGAAAGTATTATGCAATCATTTAAAGGGTTAGTTCACCCAAAAATGAAAATGATGTCATTAATGACTCACCCTCATGTCGTTCCAAGCCCGTAAGACCTCCTCCATATTCGGAACACAGTTTAAGATATTTTAGATTTAGTCCGAGAGCTTTCTGTTGATCCATTGAAAGTCAATGGACGGCATACTGTCCATGTCCAGAAAGGCAATAAAGACATAGTCAAAGTAGTCCATGTGACATCAGTGGCTCAATCTTAAGTTTATCAAGCGACAAGAATACTTTTTGTGCGCAAAAAGTAAACGTAAATAACGACTTTATTCCACTATTCATTTCCTTCTCTCTGAAGTTCACGTAGTGTAACTGCGAAGCGCGTCTGTGTTGTACGTCACACGTAGGCTCACTATTGGCCGACGCTGGTCATGTATGATGCGTGTGACGTACAACACAGACGCGCTACGCAAAAACACTACGTGAACTTCAGAGAGAAGGAAATGAATAATGGAATAAAGTCGTTATTTTTGTTTACTTTTTGTGCACAAAAAGTATTCTCGTCGCTTTATAAACTTAAGATTGAGCCACTGATGTCACATGGACTACTTTGACGATGTCTGTATTGCCTTTCTGGACATGGACAGTATGCCGTCCATTGACTTTCAATGGAGGAACAGAAAGCTCTCGGACTAAATCTAAAATATCTTAAACTGTGTTCCGAAGATGAACGGAGGTCTTACAGGCTTGGAACAACATGAGGGTGAGTCATTAATGACATAATTTTCATTTTTGGATGAACTAATAACCCTTTAAGACTTTTCTCCTTAGGCCTATATAAAATATTTGTGGAATTATTTTTTTTTAATCTGAAAATTTGAAAGGGATCTTCAAAATCCAATCAAGAACCCAGGTGTCTATAGAACTTATGCACCAGAGAAACAAGAGGAGCCATCTTTAGAATTTTGTCTTTCAACTTACGTTTTTAAGGTAGAAATTACGGTAGCTGGTGAAGTGGATTTACTTGTAATGTTTGAAATGGATGCTGTAACAAATATCAGTAGAGCGGGAAGATATAAAAACAAGCGGTTCATTCATAAATCAATAGGATCTTTAATCTTGATCTTCATGCTGTGGAAAAACAGAAGACAAAACACAATGAGCGCAGTGCTGAAAAGGGGCGGGGCTATTTAGATCCTCATTGAACCTTAATGTGTAATGTATACTATACATGATGTTTAATGAACTACTGAAAAATTTGAGATTTATACCAATACATGGACTATTTGTATTTGTATTTTTTTTTAATTGTCAAAAGTTTACATTAATAAAATAATAAAAATATTAATATTAAAATATGAAATAAAAATATGAAATCCATTTTATCAATCAACTACTCATTCATCATTTGAGCTGATTCATGGATCAGCATTATACCAGTAGGAGGCAAACAAGTGAGTGAGTATATTATGAGTGAATCAGATTTGCTCAAGAAGTTGTTCACAAACATCAACAGCTCTAATTAAAAATACAGATATTGACACTTTGGTAGTTAAACAATCATAATTAGGCTATTCAATTGATCAGTGTGACTCTTTGAAATAACAGGTAATTTATCAGTAGACCGATGCAATAAAAGAGAGTTTATTAATTCAGACAGATTACAAATGATTTATTCTTGAAAATGCTGCAAGAGCAATACTGTTTACAAAGAACAGCGCTATAATTATTTTAATAGAAAATGTGTTAATTATCATTTATTATTTGGATTGATGCATGGGTCCAGAATTATGAAGATATTTTGCTCTCACTGCAGGACTTTTCAGGGTCGAGGAAAATGAATAACGGAGTGGGAAGTTTCTTTTGTGGCTTTGAAGTTACATAACTCTCACGTAGCAGTGTGCAGTTATGCAGTATTTATCACAATGCATACTCTGTCTGTAAACTCTTCACTCATGGGTTTAAATTAGTCCCTCTCCAGGGATAATCCTGAGCTGGGGACTAACCAACCACAGCACTCACAACAGCTTGGTGCCAACTCAGCCACTTCATGTTTCCAAATGACCCAATTTCTCTCTCCCTCTTCATCTTTACCCTCTCCCCCTTGCTGCATTTTCACTCTCTTATACATCATCCTCTTTTCCACCTTTCGTCCTTCCCTTGTTTTCTCTGATTATTCTTTCATTTTGCTCCTGTTTCTCCCTAATGGGGCCTTGCTTTTCACGCTGTTGACATGACTGATAATAGGTTAGTTTTGCCAGAGAAACTGACATGGCTGTGATTGATAGTATGCTCTGCCCCTTTTTCAAATATATACACCAGAGAGAAAAGTACATGCATGTGTATGTAGATCTACAGAAAACAGGTTGGCCCTATTCAGCATTCTGCTAGAAATAAATAGAGAAATGGAGTGTGCCAGTTATTACCCTTAGGGCCTTAGACCAGATCTGAAGGTGACTGTGATATAAGAAAATATAAAAATGCAAATATTAAAAGAAAAAGAACAAGAGGAAGGAAGAAGGAGGGATAAAAATGAATAGCATATAGAGTCATAAATCACCACTACAAACATGCTCATTGGAAAATTACTTGCACAACAAACAACTCGACGTAATGTGAGAATGTGTAAGAGAACTACACTCTTAAATGGGTCCTATTATGATTTTTCACTTTTTCAACTTTAGTTAGTGTGTAATTTTGCTTGTTGAGCATGAAAAAGATCTGCAAGGTTACAAACCTCAAAGTCCACTTCAAAGGGAGATATTTTATTTAACAGAATCCAATTTCCAAGAACTATAACGAACGACTCGTTTAGACTACAAGACGTTTTTTCCGGATCTTGTGAAGTCACAATGTTACTTATTTAAATAATATCCTTAATAATAACGCAAGAAAATGGGACGAGGCCCGATGGAGCTGCATTAGAAAAGACAGTGTTGTCACTGTCAAAGAGACGCTGTTTTGTTCACCCCGTTTCCAAAACTCATTTGTTTGTCCTTCCTAAAGCTGAAGAACATAGAGAGGTTCAAATTTATTTTAAACACTGTTCCTGAATATTTTAACATCAACGTTTATCTGTGTGCTGCAAATTTTACGGAGAACAGCTTGCAGAACCTAAAAGAGTACAATGCAGACTATGCATTAAAGCTTCTCCTGAAGTGGAGCAGTTCCCACTTTGTCGGGACAATCTGTTGTTTATGGATCACAACTCATAAGTATGTTTTATTATTTCTAGTTGAGTTTTCTATTACCAGTTACAATTATAAGAGTTATGTTATTTCTTTGATGTAAACAAAGGGCAAAGCTGTTTGGCTCTGCTCGCCTGCTAGCCAACATTAGTGCTGATATAGTGTATTACCATAGCTCCCTTTCAAGGGAACTCTGGGACTTGGGGAATGCCCCCAGCGTAGCGCGTCTGAAGCATTAATGAAACTATTCCAATCCTGATTGGCGTTGCGTCATGATGTAACGTGACGGCATACATGTAAGCTACAAAGGGACGCCGGCACACAACAGAGTTAGCTTTTTGCTCTTCAGCAAGCGATCTGTGTACAACTGTCTGTCTAATTTGGTGTTGTTTGTCCTGTGGGAACTTGGATTGTTACCATAAACAGAGCTGAAAGCATGTCTTCCTGCCCACGTTAAACTTCGGAAGGTGACACGTGATCGGTGTGTGATACTGTTTGGATGCGAGGCATGCATAGTCAGCTATTGAGGGTGCTGGCTTTGTTCATTGAGAAATATCTTACAGCAAAAGAAAAAGTTGTGCTCTTTCGGGTGTTTCAGCCTCGTGCCTACTGACTTTCTTCTCGAGGGAAGAAAGCCGATATGTATTATGAACGGCTCGTATCTTGGGTTGTAGATTACGAGACCGGTATACATGTACACTATAAATAATAAATATTATCTGGCTTTGAGGAGTTCAATATTTTTATTCAGCCTATCATTCAGACTGGGTTTCACTTGTCTGGTGTTTATGTGTGCATTTAATTCTGATGAATTAAAATGGTGGAATATTATCTGACTTTGAGCTAAATATTTTAAAGGGCACCTATTATGCAAAATTCACTTTTACATGGTGTTTGAACATAAATGTGTGTTGGCAGTGTGTGAGCAAAACCACCCTAGAATGATAAAAATCCACCCAGTGTTTTTTTTACAATCTCAGTAAATCATAAGCACTGTCTCAGAATGAGCTGTTCTCAGATTCGGCGCAATGTGACGTAGAATTGAGCAGGCCCCTCCCACGACTGTTGAGTGACTGTTGAGACCCGCCCTGAGTGAGCTGGACTCAGAGTCCGCCATTGTTCGACACTTGTGCAGCTGTAGACAAGAATGTCTCCTAAGCCGTTGAGGTGTGTTGTTGATGGATGTAAGAATGAACATAGCAGTCTTCATTTACTCCCGTTGTTACTCAAGGATGGATCTGTACTGTTTGTGATCAAGCTTAGGCTACACTCTCCGGAGCAACAGGCCTAACGTGACTGGACACGGAAGAAATGAAAGTGCGAGGGCGCTCTTTATGACAGCTCTTCGAGTCATTTTACGGATATAAGGTTTACCAGTTTATTTAGCACCCACTGAAAAGGTGTGTATATTTGTTTACTGTTAGTTGTAACGAGTGTTTTGTGTACTTCGCTGTGTATGTTGTTGATAATGAAAGGGAGAGAGAGAGAGAGAGAGTTTATGGATAAGACTTTAATGCGCACTTATACTATGTTTATTCAGCTCTTACAGAGATTCTCTGGAGTAAAACTAACGCTCATCTTTTGTGTGATGTACAATAAACTTCACTGAACTCGTCAGTATATTTTGGTCATCATTCGGAAGGGTTTTGCTACAGCAGGCTTGTATTAGTGGATAAAAGCAGATGACAAATAAGTTATAACCATAATTAAACTAAACTATACCTGTTCTATGTCCATACAGCATATATTCTCTGGCTCTGTGGGCATTATTGTCCGACTCCGAGTCGAAATGAACACCGCAACTGAGAGTTTCTGTTCTGATATTATCAGATGAGATTGTCCTGACTGAAGCGCGAGCTTGTGAGGCTCCGCCCCCTGTGCCGTGCAGCAGCAGTTAATTTGCATTTAAAGGGATACACACTAAAACGGCGCGTTTTTCTGAGGCCCAAAAAATTACAATTTAAACATGCTGTAAAAAATGATCTGTTGGGTATTTTGAGCTAAACCTTCACATACACACTCTGGACATCAGAGACTTATTTTACATCTTTTGAAAAGAGTCATAATAGGTGCCCTTTAATTCAGCCTACCATTCAGACCATGTTTAACTGGTCTGTTTATTATGGCTTTATTTAATTCTGAGGAATTAAAAAAGATGAAATAATCATCTGACTAAGCTGGGAGCAGAGCATGCATGTGCAGTTCTCGAGGGGGCTGCCTGTGCACATTATGAGCTGCACTAGTTACACTTTCCAAAAAGAAAACCGATCTGAAGACTGTTATATTCTCGAAGACCGCTTCGAGTAAGGTCCTGTTGCTATGTGGAGACCTCTGAAGTTTTCACTCCTCCTCTACAGGCTTAAGACCAGGCAGCGCTCGTGTCCGCACATCGAGAATCGTTTTCGACCAAACCATGCCGGAGAGCCGCTTCAGGGGATCGAGAACGAGCCTCGAGAGGCTGATTCCATTAGTAGAATATTTCAAAGCATGGCAAAACCTGCCGATTATTTCTCCTTGGGAAGGGGCACAGGCTGCAGTTCCATTTCCGCCCACCGAATTTCAACGGGGTGGTTTGGACTACAGTCAACGCACAGCAGGGTATTGGAACAAGAAGTAAACTCCCTGTTGGCAGTGTTCCTACGCCGGACAGGGAGTCCGGGTTTTACAGCCGCTACTTCATAGTTTCCAAGAAGCCTGGGGGGGTTGCGTCCAATTCTAGATGTAAGGCACTTGAATCGGTCTCTGATGAGATTCAGGTTCAAGATGCTCAGTATTTCCACCATTGTGAGCCAAATCAAATCAAAATCCAATTGTCACTACAGATCTGAAGGACGCATACTTCCAGATATCCATCCTTCCATCTCACAGGAAGTTCCTGAGGTTCGCTTTAGGGGGCGAAGCGTTCCAATATCGTGTTCTTCTGTTCGGCCTAGCTCTCTCCCCTCACACTTTCACCAAACGCATGGATACAGCTCTAGCTCCGCTGAGGCTTAAGGGTACCAGGATGCTAAATCAGGGTGCCAAACCACCCCTCACGGGCTGGGGCGCGGTAATGGACGGCTGCTTTACATGAGGTCTATGGCAGGACCATCATTCTTCCTGGCACATAAATTGCCTAGAGATGTTGGTGGTTTTCTGAGCTCTGACGAGTTTCCTGCCAGACCTCAATAGTCACTCCATTCTTGTGAGAACAGACAATATGTCAGTGGTGTCCTATCTAAATCATAGACTGTAAAAAAAGATGGACGAAGGCCCTTCATTCTCTTCCATTGATGAAAACTGAAGCCGCCAAAGTCCTAATATGGCGCTGACATCTTGCGCAGATTTGGGACCTGCTTCTGCGCAGTAGTGAGTGCAGGACCAGAGTCTGCGCAATAGTGAGCAGGAAGTAAAGCCGCGATATTAAGGTCCTACCCTCACTCTTGCAGAAACCGTTGGTACAGTTTACTGCAGAACAACTCATTATGTCAGTGTGAAATAAACAGTTATGGACATGTAGAAATTAAAGCTGAAGCTCCAATCTCCTCCTGAAAATCGCCAAAAAAGTCCATTGCTGCCTAAGTGACTACTTCGTTTAGAGAAGCTGTCAATCACAGCTGTCAATTATGACGTCACATTTACGTTTGTATAGCATCAAATAACTAACTAAAGACCAAACGCATTTAAAAAAACGAACACTTAAATTTACATCAGCGTGAAAAAAAAAACTACCTAAAATGACAGAAAACATCTTTGGAAAAAATTAATTTGAAGTGTAATTTCATTGTTTAGTTTCCATCGCGTTCATTAGCCTTCGAACCTCCGGAGTCGGCTGAGGCCAAGAACCTTTCCCTCAAGGTAGCTTTTTTATTAGCCATTACTTCTCTGAGGAGAGTAGGGGATCTTCAGACCTTTTTCTATACCTTACGGGTGCCTGGAATTTGCTCCAGGCGATATTAAGGCTATCTTGCATCCCAGGCAGGCAGATGTGCCTAAAGTGCCATCTAATGTGGCACGGCCTACGGTTACTGCAGACTTTTCACCCCCTACCTCACATGACGGAGAGACTTCATTCGAAAGACTTTATTTGCTCTGCCCATGTCCAGAGGCCTTCTTCATGGAGGAAGTCAGACCAGTTGCTGGTGTGCTTCAGGTCGCCCAAGAAGGGGCTTCCCGCATCCAAACAGACCATCAGTAACTGAATCGTTCAGGCTATCTCTATGGCCAATCAGGTGCGCTGCTTGCCTTCATCTTTGGCCATGAGGGATCATTTAACCAGAGGCATGGCGTCCTCTAGAGCAGTGGTTTTCAAACTTTTTCAAGAGCGACCCTTTTTTTTTTTTTTTTTATTGACGCGACCCATAGGCCTATATAGGCCTATTCTTAAGCCTTTTGTTAACAACCGCTTTTGATGATGCACGTGCAGTGGCTTATCCGTGACACGATCGTAACGCAAAGTTGATTCTGCACTCTTTTGATCTAGCTAAAGCTACAGGGATGCTAATGAACCGGTAAACCATTAACCATTGTAAGAATTTTAACCAATTAATAGCCTACTATCGTTTGCTGTATGCTTAAAAAATTCACTAAAAATATTCCACAACAAATCCTTTAAATTTAATGATATTCAGAACAGAACAAGAATGAAAATATATATATATCTATAAACAAGCCAAAGCGAAATAATTTAAAGCGAAAGTGAAAGTAAGCGGCGTTGGGCACACGTAACTCTCTCATTCGAATACATTTTTTTCCATATTCGCGATTTATTTGGATGCTAAACTATTATTTATTATAGGCTTATAAGAAAAAATGAAAATGATTATCCCCCCAAATTTTAAATATTTATTAGGCTTCAAAAAATATAAAAACTTTTAATTTAAGTGAACTTAAAACAAACCTTACATAAACCCATTATAAATGTCATATTTACCTGTGCCTTTCCTGTCTAACAAGTATGAAATATACAAAAAATTGAATATGATTATCAAAACATTCTGCACTGCATAAATTATAAACTAAATATAGATAAATCCTTATTAAAGCTACAAGCATTCTTTAGTCAAGAGCAGTTAGTAATTTTCTCCGAGAATTAGCTGCTGCCACTTTAGGACCAGCCACAGCTGACGATCTCACGCATCCCATTCTCTCACTACTCTTTACTTTAATTTAAGATTTTATTTAACTCATTTAAGACTGTTATTGTGAGGATACTCGACAAAACGGACATGGCATACATGTGTGTTGTTCGTTCTAGCGCGAAAGAGAACTTGATACTGGCGCGCGTCTATCTGTGGGTCGTGTGTGTGTGTGTGTGTGTCAGGAGGACATTCACTGACAGCGTGTTCTCTTTTGTCTTGTCGCGCATGAAAAAGCATTTGCACGAATAAGAGCGGGATCATATAACGATAGCTTAGTTACTGTTGTTGTTTCTGGCGTTTCATCGCCTGTGCCGCAAACGCGATACCACGGAGGAGCAGGACCGAGCCTATGTCGATGCGTCCACGTCCGGGAACATCGCGTGCACACTATATAAACAAATTATAGCAAACGGGATTTTGGATTTTGAAAAGTGGGGAGGACATGTCCCCCCTGTCCCCATTGGAAATTACGCTCGTGGGCTTCTTTGTACTTCACTCATGTTCCAATATCGATCCCTCTTCAGAAAATCACCCTCTTCACATGCGCAAAAATGTGCTTGGAAACATCACAGTGGAGCGGTGCTTACGCTGAATGGCACGAACTGTAGGCTATTGACTATTTAAACAGAGCAGTGTAATTTTTATGTGAGGTTGACTATTTTATTTTGATAATGAACCGGCTGCGATGTCAAGATTGCAATGCTGGAATGCGTGTGAGGCGCCACCGGCACGATGGAATCATTTAAATATACTCCGTTATTTTGTTCAGGACATCATTCGAAACTGCAACGTATTTATTTATATTTGTGTACACTCGCAATAAAACACAACATTGTGCTTTTGTAAAATAAAGAAAATAAACAAACTGCGGTCTCGGTTTCCTTTCCGTCAACTTGTTTGTGAGGCACCGCGCCAAACGAACCAAACTCAGCAGCATGCTGTCAGTTTTTTCTTTCGTTTTATTAATCTATTAATTGTTTAAATAGCCATATTGTGTGTGTTTCTTTTATATAGACTATGGTTTTATGAAAACAAATTTTGTTTTTTAATTTAATTATATTTTCCTTAAATCGTCCTGGCGACCCATATTTTAAGTCTCGCGACCCACCCGAGGGGTCGCGACCCAGGGTTTGAAAACCACTGCTCTAGAGCCCTCCTTTCAGAGGCCCCGATCCAAGAAGTGTGCGATGCAGCAGGATGGGCCACCCCTCATACTTTTATCAGATTCTATAGCCTGGACATTCCTTCTATGCCAGGCACTCTAGTGCTCTCGTCCTAAGTGTGCCTGTGCGCAACTTCATACAGGGACAGGCAGGGCTTGTTGTGGCATAGTGGGTTGGGTTCTTGTTCCCCAAAGTGTCACATTGACGCAGTGCGAGTTCCCTCAAAAGGGAACATCTCGGGTTACGACTGTAACCCTTGTTCCCTGAGAAGGAAGTTCCCTGAGAAGGAAGTTCCCTTCGCCATGCCTTCCCCTGCCTGGGAGCGACTTGCTTCATCGCGAAAGCTTACTCTATTGTGTGCCGGCGTCCCTTTGTAGCTTCTGTGTATGCCGTCACATGTTACGTCATGACGCTACGCCAATCAGGACTGAAATTGTTTCATTCATGCTTTAGACACGCTACACTGGGGGCATTCCCCAAAGTGTCGTATCGATGCAGCGTCTCGTTCCCTTCTCAGGGAACAAGAGTTACAGTTGTAACCCGAGACGTTTTCCGACAAGTATCAAGATTAAATGGTGTATAACTTTGTATCTAAAATGTATAAGAAAATTACAAAAAACACAACACACCACTCTGAAACTTTCTGTGAAATCCATACTTGTAAAGTCTGTGCATGAAATCCGAATGATCCTCTTGTTTGTTTGATTCTAATTGAAAGAGACAAACGCCAACTACCTTAAAAATAACATTCCAAAAGGAGGACTTCACAGCGATGTCACAGAAGAACCATTTTTGGGTTCCCAAAAGAACCTGTCAGTAAACAGTTCTTAAAAGAAAAAAAAATGTATTAGAGTGAAAAACATTTTAATAATCTGAGTCTGAAGAACCTTTTCACACTACAAATAACCTTTTGTGCAATGGAAAGGTTCAATCGATGTTAAAGGTTCTTCATGGAACCATAGACGCCAAAAAATAAGAGTGATATTTTAAGAGTGATATACAATAGAGCGAATTTCAGTCAGCCGGTAAGAAAACCACTTAAAAAAAATGTAAACAGTATCTCGAAGCACTATTTAAATTAGGAATGTACTGGTATTAAAATTCTAGCTAATACTGATAAGCCTATAATTATTTTCATGTTATTCAGAGAATTGATAAACAGCTTGTATACAGTATTTTGCCTAATTAAAAAAAACACTTAAAATAAAGATTCATCAATCAATCATCATGATGGAGAAAAAATAAATCTAATATTTATTAGATTTATCAAAAATAAATGTAATATCAGACGATTACAGATTATCGTACCAACATGCACCATATTGCTAAAAGTTTTGGGACATCTGCCTTTACATGCACATGAACTTTAATGACTTTATTATGATAATAATCCATAGGGTTTAATATGGAGTTGGCCCACCCTTTGCAGCTATAACAGCTTCAACTCTTCTGGGAAGGCTTTCACAAGGTTTAAGAGTGTGTTTATGGGAATTTTTGACCATTCTTCAAGAAGTGCATTTGTGAGATCAGGCACTGATGTTGGACGAGAAGGCCTGGCTCACAGTCTCCCCTCTAATTCATCCCAAAAGTGTTCTATCGGGTTGTGCAGGCCAGTCAAGTTTCCCCACACCAAACTCGCTCATCCATGTCTTCATGGATCTTGCTTTGTGCACTGGTACGCAGTCATGTTGGAACAAGAAGGGGCCATCTCCAAATTGTTTCAGCAAAGTTGGGAGCATGAAATTGTCCAAAATGTCTTGGTATGCTGAAGCATTAAGAGTTCGTTTCACTGGAACTAAAGGGCCAAGCCCAACCCCAGAAAAACAACCCCACACCATAACCCTCCTTCCACCAAACTTTACACTTGGCACAATGCAGTCAGGCAAGTATCGTTCTCCTGGAAACCGCCAAACCCAGACTCATCCATCAGATTGCCAGACAGAGAAGCGTGATTCGTCACTCCAGAGAACACGTCTCCACTGCTCTAGAGTCCAGTGGTGCTTTACACCACTGCATCCGACGCTTTGCATTGCACTTGGTGATGAAAGGCTTGGATGCAGCTGCTTGGCCATGGAAACCCATTCCATGAAGCTCTCTACGCACTGTTCTTGAGCTAATCTGAAGGCCACGCGAAGTTTAGAGGTCTGTAGCTATTGACTCTGCAGAAAGTTGGTGGGACTCTGCAGACAGTTGACCGTGGACTATTTAGTAGTGAGGAAATTTCACAAATGGACTTATTGCACAGGTGGCAACCTATCACGGTACCACGCTTGAATTTACTGAGCTCCTAAGAGCTACCCATTCTTTCACAAATGTTTGTAGAAGCAGTCTGCGTGCCTAGGTGCTTGATTTTATACAGCTGTGGCCATGGAAGTGATTGAAACACCTGAATTCAATGATTTGGAGGGGTGTCCCAACACTTTTGGCAATATAGTGTAGTGAATCCCTATGTAAATACCATGGTATGTAAAAATGCCACTCATTCATTATGATAGTATTTGAAGAGTTCAGCTGCAAAAGCCTCTAAGTGCCATCTGAAATTTTCTTCTAGAATGATCATTTTTATCAAGCTTGTATAGGCTATTTAAGTTAAATAATTTCACTTAAATGGCAATGCAAATTACCTATTAATTGTCATTTAAGTGAAATGATTTAACTTATACAAGCTTTATAAAAATGATCATTCTAGAAGAAACTTTCAGATGGCACTTAGAGGCTTTTGCATCTGAACTCTTCATTTATTACTGATCTTCACTCAGTTGTATTGGCCCAGTATGCATTTTTAAGGAACAGGAGGAGAAAATCCCAAAAAAGAAAATGTGTGTATGACAATGGTCTCTTTTTGAGTGTTGGACCTATTCATACATCTCACCATGTGCGAGACCAATAGATGATACACATGCCAGCTTGAGACATCTTATTTTTTGGTGTGTCTAGCGATTTTTAAAGCCACGTTTAATGAAGCTGAATGCTGCCACTATGTGTTCATGCACCATCATTAGTTACCTCTAGCATTCCGCACCATCACACCTGAACCCTAATAACAGGCCATGTTCACCTTCAGCCTGCATGGATAAACACACTGCTACCCACAAAAATGTAAACATTGTCACGCGCTGCGATGCGTGCAATGACAACTTTCTTGCATTCACTGGATTTTTGAAGAATTAATCCATGGATATTCTGAGAATCTGTCATTTTCTCAGGAGTTTATGTATAAGCAGTGTGAGTTCAATTCGCTGACTCTGGTTTTGTTGCTCGGTTTTAAATGGCCCACATCTATTGGGAGCTCACACTAGAAAAACATTATTGCTTGACTTGCCTTTTGAAAAAATAAAAGTTGCGGGGGAAATGTGCAACGCAAAATCAGGACTTTTTAGAGCACAGTAAGCATAATCGAGCATAATAGACTGTAACAGCATCTCTCCCGGCATCCCCCCCCCCCCATTCATACATTCATAAATTAAAAAAATCATACATCTCACCGAGGCCAAGAGGCCAAGAAAACATCAATAATGACTCTTGCTCTCTTGTCTCAGGCCTAAAATTTGATGGACAGTGTTTTGACATATTTGCAGTCAATGTCTAAGAAAGCTAATTTACTAAGACACACAGCGAGTTGCCTTCTTATGATAATTATAACGCATGACATACTTTAAACCTAAGTAAATAAGTTGTGTAAGCATGTATAATATAATCTTGAAATAATGTGAACCCATGACCTTTCTAAGAGTCATGAAAAACCATCTGGCATAATTATGCAGATGGAAATTAAGCATAATGTACAGTAGGCTACAGTACATTACTCTGTATGTTATCCCGCAAGTTTTTTTTTTGACATTTTCCTAGCCTTAGAGCTACAGAAACAGCAACGAAGAGGGGTTTGTGTTTCTTGGCCAGCTATATATTTTGCTGTGAGCACAAATTAGAAATTTAATTATGCAACTTTTCATTATAAAGCTTTATTATGAACTTTGAATTTATACCCCGACTGTATTACTATCCATTTTTTATCTTAATTAAAAATTTTAATGATTATCTTCGAGACAACAAGATGAGCCTCTGCCCTAGGGTTAAGTTCTGTGGCTTAATTAAAAGTCCATGCAATGATGTATCCAAACTGTTCCTAAATACATGATCCAACTTTGTGCCTTCATGACAGCCTTTAATTACGACCTTATTATATGCAGTAGCTTGAGCTTATTTATGTCACGATTTGGAGCTTTAATTACATTCATGAGCCTTGCAAGCTGTCACTACCGTGTTAAGTGTTCATTCACACTTTATGAACAAAGTTGGAATCAATCTCTCAGATAAACTTGGTTGATGGACCTCTGGCTGACGTGGTCAACTGCTGTATCTGTATCAACAGTACACAGAAACAGTGTGTAGGCGAGACCAGGGCTAGGTGTCATACTTTTTTAGTCAAGATCAATTTTTATATAGACACATACATTAGAGTCTTGGCTACAAAAAATGCTATTGATCTACTATTGATATACTTCTTTTTCTTTTTGTGTGTGTCTGTGTGTTAATCGCAGGTGATTGTCTAATGTGTGATTGTGAACACCGGTGCACTTATTTCAGTTTTTCCTTTTTAATAAATTTGCAAAGTTGTTTTTGCAACACAAATCTGTTTTTTGCTTTGTTATTATGGTGCATGGAGTGTAGATTGATGTGAAAAAAAGTATTTAAAATAGTTTAACATAAGGCAGCAACATGAAATGTGAAAGAAAACGTAGGGGTATGAATACTTTAGCAAGGCACTGTGTGTGTGTGTGTGTGTGTGTGTGTGTGTGTGTGTGTGTGTGTGTGTGTGTGTGTGTGTGTGTGTGTGTGTCTAATCTGCATCTGTCAGATGCAGTCATTTTTGGAAGGCCAGCTCTGAAAGGTGGCTGCCATAAAAAAAAAAAAAACATAAATGTGTCATATGATATACAGTAGTCAACATTTGAAGTGCATCAAAACCTTTCATCAAACTTTTTTGATGAAATGTTGGCTACTGTATACACACACACACACACACACACACACACAGTGCCTTGCTAAAGTATTCATACCCCTATGTTACATACCACACACACACACACACACACACACACACACACACACACACACACACACACACACACACATATATATATATATATATATATATATATATAAATAATGTATATGTGTGTGTGTGTGTGTGTGTGTGTGTGTGTGTGTGTGTGTGTGTGTGTGTGTGTATACAGTAGCCAACATTTCATCAAAAAAGTTTGATGAAAGGTTTTGATGCACTTCAAATGTTGACTACTGTATATCATATGACACATTTATGTTTTTGGACTTTTGACAAAAAGTTTCTGAGACAGCCTTGCGTGACAACTAGCCCCAGAAGCTTTATAACCATGCTGATATCTGTTATATGCATACATGCAATCACAGCCAAATGTTGAGCAATATGTCTGATTCAGACAGTCACATTCACAGAACACTTGTACAGATTAATCCAAACGCATCATCAACATGCTCATCTCACATGCTAATCCAAACATATTTAGACAGATTATCACCTACTTGGATTATCAAAGGAAGGGTCACTTTCTAGAGTCAATCCACATATTCTCTCAGAGGACGAGAAATTAATTTTAAAAGATTGACTCAAGTGGTTCTGGACTGTACATTTTGCTCTTCTCATCCTGAAGGTAAGCTGAAAATATAATATATTAAGATTTTAGAGTCGCTTGCATAATCTCTTTCTTGCAGATTTTTTCTTTTCACTGTTGCTAAAGGGCCTAAATGACTTAAAACGCCACAGACAACATAGTATATTCAACAGTAACATATCAGGCACATGGTGACAGCCATAGCGGCAATCTTTTTCAAAAGCTTTGCTGTATTAGTACAGAAACTGACAGGAAGAGAAGCTGTCAGACCATAATTACTGAATAATTACAGTAATGTTGAGGACATGAAAGGCAGCCAAAGAGAAGTGATGAGCCACTGAATGCAGTCAGTCAGATGTAAAGTTGTGTTTTGGTGTAAACAGCAGCTACCCTAAACACAGCAACTGATAGTGGATTGTCACGGGCTGCCAGGCCGAGCAAGATAAATCCCATCGATGCGTGGTCGTAATGACAAAGGAGGGGGGCGGCCTCATTTCAGCGCCATGACACAAAATCGGTAATGGGGATCGATCGCGCCAGTCTGAACATTCCATGGGTATTGTTCTGTGGCTTGTTTTCAGATGTAACCCAGGAAAGTTCTTGCAATCTGTGATTGATCTAGAGCCAAAGGCCTTGTTTTGGATCATACGAGGAGAAGATCACAAAACATGGCAGATATAGTGAACAAGGGGCTTCGACTTAACGTTTTATAATGTGCATCCTTAGCACACATGCAAAAGATTCTATTTCAATTAACTGCTTTTTTAAAACAATTTCTATTCATCAAAGAATACCGAAAAAAAGTTTCCACAAAAATATTAAGCAGCACAACTGTTTTCAACACTGATAATAAGAAATGTTTCTTGAGCACCGAATCCGCATATTAGAATGATTTCTGAAGGATCATGTGTCACTGAAGACAAGAGAATGTCAGCTTAGTCATCACAGGAATAAATTACATCTGAAAATATATTAACATAGAAAACAGTTATTTTGAATTGTAATAATGTTTTACAATATTACTGTATTTTATCAAATAAAAAGCTTTGGTGAGTATAAGAGACTTTTAAAAAATATATATTACTGACCTCAAACTTTTGAATGGTATAGTGTATGTATGTTTTTCTACCATGGTGGGGACTTTCAATTGACTTCTATCGTTTTTAAAATTGATATTGATATTTTCTATGCCTAGATGTGTTTTCTAAACCTAACCCACACTTTTTGCTTTTTTATATATTCATAATAAACATACTAAATGTCGTTAAGCCATTTTCCTTAAGGTTTTACTATCCGTGTGGGACATTTGGTCCCCATATCTATAGAAGCCTGTTTCCACCCCAGAGTAAAAATAAAACAAATAATTGTAATATAAAGTTTAAAATGAGAAATAAAGTGAAATTGTGAAAAAAAGTTGCTATGCAAGATTAAAAAAGCCATAATTGTGAGATATGAAGTTGTAAACATGAGAAATACAGTTGCAATTATGAGAAACAAAAATGAAATTGTAAGATATAAAGTCAAATGCAAGATATGAAGTTGAAATCATGAGAAATTAAGCTGCAATTAACAGAAATAAAGTTACAATTGCAAGATATAAAATCGAGCTGTGAGATATAAAGTTGCAATTATTAGATAAATGCAAGATAATGAAGTCACAATTGGGAGAAATAAAATAACCATGATCAAATATAAACATTTACTTACTTTTAATAATTTTATTTAATTTTTTAAAAATCCAAAATGGGCTTCCATATAGATATTATATATAAAGACAAACAAACGATTGAAATCAAAATGTATAAATTAGATAAGACTTTCCTAGGTGAGTTCTGGTTCCTCCTAAGGTTTCTTCCCATCCATTTTAACTTCTTGGGGCGATTTCCTTGCAATTGGTTGCTTTAAATCAATATAAATTAATATTATTTGACATTACAAAAGTTTATCAAAGTTCTAACATTCTAGCATTCACCTGTCAAACAGTAAGACAAAGCCATTTGAAAGCCTGTATCTGATGTCCTTGGCTAGAACAGATATCTCAATGTGATTGAGTCTTTCAGGGTGCGAAAGATTTATATCTCTGAAGGTCCGTGTTTGATCTAATCTGCATCTGTCAGATGCAGTCATTTTTGGAAGGCCAGCTCTGAAAGGTGGCTGCCATAAAAAAAAAAAAAAACTGTCACTTCATGAACTTAAAAAAAAAAAAAAAAAAAAAAAGGTGCAAGGATGTCACAGTTTGCAGCATTCCAGCAAACCAATCATCTCATATGTAATTTTTGAAATAATTACTTTCGGTGTATCACAACTCGCATCAAAAAGGATCGGTATCTTAGCGTAATTTTCCCCAGCACAGCTTTGGCTCTCTTGGACGATTCTATCAGTTCCATAATTACCCCACCACTCCTCTGTTAAATTATTCCAATTAAAAGAATTAGGAGCTGAAATTGCTCATGTCAACGTGCTGATTGACAGCAATTGGTCACTTAGTTTAATAACTCTTGTAGATTAGCCAGGCAGGTTTTTCCAATTGGTGAGTGTCACTAATGCACTGAAATAGATTCACCAAATTACCAAGAGCAGAAGGATCTCACGTCTTTTAGTTCATCTCATCTATTCAAATATGAATAATTTGTTTGCTGTGACTGGGCTGTGAAGACTAAAAACTAATTAGACATTTACTAGAGTAAGCTTTTATTTTACTAGTTTCTTCAGATGTAATTTATTGAGCCAACATATTGATTTATCAAAGCCTTGCTTTTGACTTAGTAATCTAATTTAAGAGATATAATAAGCAAGTAAATAAATAAATAAATATGCGGACATGATATATCAATTTAAATGGAAACCTGTAACCTATATTAATTTAAAGCTCCCTCTAAGACAAAAGTTCATAATGTACAAAACAACCAGCATAGCAACATGATGAACAACGTGATAATATTACAGTGATATTAATACTAAAGGTCTCTGAGGTCATTTTTACTACAATCAACAGCAGCAAGATGGAAAGTGTGAGTATATGGTGTGATACGTGAAAGTATAGCGTTGGTTTCAGTTACATGGATGTTAGGACTGATATACATTGCCATGGACAACAGCGACTGTAGAATGCAACAGTGCTGCCCACCTTTTCTTTTGCCTTGGTTCCTGAAGTTTTTTCTTTTTTTACATTTAATTTTACCATATGTTTTTTAAAAAGTCTTTGTTAGAGTTATAAGCCACAAAGCCAACCAACTAGCTAAGAGGTAAATTACAAAATTAAAAAACTTTAATTTGAAGAAGAAAAGTATAAGAAAAAAAATCTGACAAAAAAGTGCAAAGTACAAGACTGTATAACGTAATGATAGAAAGAACTGCAATCCCATGAAGCGTTTTGTTTGAAAATTAAATTTGAAATGGAGAAATAAAAAATATTTATTAAAAGAGGTTGTTTCATGGAAGTGGGTGGGCACTAAATACTTCTTTTGACATGATTTGCTTGTAGCAATTCTCTGATTGCAGAATCACAGGTAATGTTTTTCACGAGGAATTCCGCTGTTGAACATGAATATTAAACAAGATGGCTTCAACAAAACCATATACCATCAATTAATAACCTTGTAGCTCACTGTAGGTTTATCTGCAGGCAAAAATGTTATTTTCATGCATCTGTCAATTTTGAGATTTTGGGCTATTTTGCTTTCCATGAAGTGTTGCTTCAAGAAAACATACAAAATACACTTTTAATTGGTGCTTTTATTGCATTTTATCCATTTGCATATGTGTAGATTTCCATTACAATACATTTCTTTAAAGGCCGTTTCTCAAAGTGATTTTTTCCTGAAATCAGGTTACGGAAGGCGTCGGCAGCGCTGCTCCCTGTTTTCGGAAAGACTCGGTACAGCGTATCTGCCTTTTATAAATCTAATAAAACTAAAGACTCTTCGGATATATAGGTACTCAAGATTAACATGTAATTAAATAGGGAAGTATGGTGATTTCTAGTTAATTTTTTTACCCTTTTCACCTGGGGTATATTTCCTTAAGTTATCTTTAAAATTCAATACCCCTATGGAAAAAAGAAAGGGATTTCTGGAACCCGTCTATTCCACTCTATATATGTGGCTAACACGGTCTAGCATTATTTGGTCTTGGACTAATTTGAGATATTTCTTAGATCTTTTTTAAGGATTAAAAATCTGATCAGTCGCACTTTTCTCTTCAAGTAAGATCATATGGTCTAAGAGAAACAATTAAGACATTAAAGAGATTTCTTTTGGTATTTTCCTTTCTAATTGAACATTTCTTTTCCAAATGTTTAATGGAGAACAACTGATTTTTAAAGAATCAAAACGCCAGGGCATTAAGAAATAAATGTTTTTGTGTGAACAATTTGCTCATTTTGAATTGATCCTTGTTGCTTGTAAGGAGCCATTGACAATTTCGGTTTAATGACTTGTTTGATGGGCAGAGGACAGAAAGAGGTTTGTGGCTTTGCTTCGGCATATTAAACTGTTGATTATAATTTATAGGCTGTCTAGTGTGCCTGTCGGCCTCCATTGTAATCCAATTCAGCGCTCGGAGGAACGGTCCGTCCTCTTGGATCTGCCGCTAACATGCGTTTGATTATGCCGTGTGTCCTTCTCTTCAAAAAGAAACCAATCTACAAAGGGAAAACAATAGCATCAAACTGTTGCCATTTGGAACAGTCATTGTAATTCCAGCCTATGACCTTTCTAACTATTATAATGTCAGGAAGCAACCCAACAGGCATTTTTAACAGGAATCAGGCCTCTGCCCAACCACTGAACTCTAGGGTAAAACAGCAGTAACTTGGCAGGAAAGCTGCTACTATGTTTTATACATGTTAATGTCAATGGACTGGGCATGGTTGCGATAATTGTTACAACCATTTCAAAGTGGACGAATTCGTAAACGAGATGGGAAAGAACAATGATACATAAACTTCTGAATTTCTAAAATTTCTCCTCTCTCTTTATCTAGCATGTCTCAGAGGAGTAAAACGACTTCAAAAGAAAGGTACGAGATGGCTCTAAATCATTGCATTGGTTGAGGTGATGTGCGGTGTGGTCACTACCTATCTTCTCTCCCTTTAGCAGCTCCTCTGGTCCTTCATCCTCATCAGATGCTCATCCTCCACGCTCTGCTCTTCGTAACTCCTCCAAAGACTCGAAAAACTCAGGTCACAGGGACTCATCTGACAGCCAAGAACGCCGCAGCAGTAGAACTTCGAGCCAGAATTCAGCTATTGCTGCGGCATATACGCAGTATCTTAATTCTCTCTTTGGACAGGTAAATTTACATCTTTAGATTTATCCTTGCTAGTTTTGTCTAGTAAATGTCTTAAATGTTTAGGATAACAAAAAAGGTACCTAATGCTACTTTTATATATATCATGGTATTTTAATGATTACCATATTCATGTAACATGGTACTTACAGTAAATGCTACTCAAAGGTACTTCAGTGGAATAAAATAATGTGAATTTAAGTGATCAAACTTAACTAACAAAGTTCAGGGAAGGAGGCGGACGTTAAATGTAACTTTAATCGCCAAAAAAAAAAAAAAAAAACAACAACATCAAAACGAAAGGAGCAGTACTATCCCAGGCTCTTGGCCCCAACCAGCTTCATTCTAACGTTAATAAAACTTTAATACATTTGCTCACCCATGAAAGAGATTATTGCCTGAATCCCGTCGGATTGCTTTCCATTGGCTCTGGAGGGGAAGACGACAACTCCCATTATTCCACGCTCACTGACAGCATCATCAAGCTACGTCTTTGTTATTGTTTTGCATAAGTGACATTTGAATCTGCTTTAATAATATTTAGTTTTAATTTTAATTTATCAATTTTGTTGTTTTGTCATTTTTATTAGTTTTTAATATAAACATTTAATTTTCTATTTAGCTTAGCTTTCTTTTTTTTATTTCAGTTTTAATTTTAGCAATGTTAGTACTTAAATTAGTAGCTATCATCTCTACTTTCCAGCTAAAGTTAATTAAGTTTAAGCTAATATTAATCTAATATTTATATATATATATTTTATTATTATTTCAGCTTTACTTCAATTATCGAAAACGATTTTTAATAGTTTTAGTTTACAATATCAACACTGATTCAGCAATCATGGTATTACCATCTGATACAATCGCTGTACCATGGTACTGGGAAAAACAATTAAACCATCCTAAGCAGGTCTGAGCTGGCTTAAAGGAGAACTCCGGTCAATTTTAACATTGGGCTCATTTTTTTGTACATTTGGAGTGCTGTCAATACAGAGAACAACGACAAAAATCGGTGTTGCCTACACCGAGTTATTCTATTTTTAAAATTTGCACCCTGTTGACTTCAATGGGGCAAGTACTAAACCTGCTTTTAGCCTCTTAACATCCTTGATGTGTCATTTCAAGTGCACAGAAAATGTGAGTGATTCCTTCAGAGTGAACACGAGTGAATCTGACTGCAGTAGATGTGAAAGATATGTATAAAAATTATGTTATTTCAGCCAGCGCAAATACCTGTGTTTACATCCTGTTTTCGGTTGAAGACCAAAGTAGTCGATTGCCGAGTTCACGCGCATAGGTTTAGTTACCAATGATCACGCGCGTGAACTCGGCAATCGACTACTTTGGTCTTCAACCGAAAAACAGGATGTAAACAGGTATTTGCGCTGGCTTAAATAACATCATTTTTATACATTTCTTTCACATCTACTGCAGTCAGATTCACTCGTGTTCACTCTGAAGGAATCACTCACATTTTCTGTGCACTTGTAATGACACATCAAGGATGTTAAGAGGCTAAAAGCAGGTTTAGTACTTGCCCCATTGAAGTCAACAGGGTGCAAATTTTAAAAATAGAATAACTCGGTGTAGGCAACACCGATTTTTGTCGTTGTTCTCTGTATTGACAACACTCCAAATGTACAAAAAAATGAGCTCAAAGTTAAAATTGACCGGAGTTCTCCTTTAAGATGGTCTCCTATTCTGGCCAAGCTGGTGTTAAGCTGCATGGTTTAGCTAGTCTGACCAGTTGAAAAGTGCACAAAACCACTCTAAAACCACCCTGAGAGACCAAAAAAGACCAGCAAACTAGTTTAGATTCTAGATGGTTTTAGACAGGTGAACACATATATCCAGGATCAAGATCCAATCTTTATTTAGCACAAGGTCAGGTTCATAATCTGTGATATATCTGCTGAGAAAATATTGCCGCCTGTCAACGCACCACCTTCCTCCTCAATCAGGTCAATAACAAGTGCCAAGTCAAGTTATTTTGGTACACTGAAGCCCAGACCCAAGCAAGCATCTTGTTCCTGCTGTTAAAACCGATGCTATGAATCTGTCACGATTCACTGAATCATAGTCATTTAAACTCAGAGATGCTTGATTATATTTTCAAGAGTACGTCTGGAGATCAGAGAGCCAGCGAGCAAGAAACAGCCAGAAAAGAGAGACTGAAGAACAGTAAGAGAGAGAGATAATGGATAGAGTCTAAGAGACAAACAAGACAAAGGTGCTCTGACACAAACTTGAAAATATACCAATGCATGCACACAGCCTAAAGCTCCATGGCTTCTGCTTGGCAGATTGGAGGGATGAATGAAATAAAAACAGATAGACAAGGGACCCTATTAGCATATATCTATGGGTAAATAGCCTGAAGCAACTCACAAGTTGCATAACTGCTCCCTCTTCCAGAGACGTCTGAGTAATGCATTATTTTTAATAATAAATAGGCCTAGGCTTATGTGTTTTAGGGAATTTGGTCCAAAAGTCAAATAAAGGCACTGAATGAAACATTTCGAAGTGGGCCATGCCCTTGGGCACCAACTATTTCTCAGTTAGCAAAGCCTTACAAATCAATTAGGTCTTATAAAAGTTGTAATATACACTTAAATTCACACATACCCATTAGGCTTGCTGTGGTAGTCGGTTACCGTTGTTATGGTGTTCAGCTGTACACCGATTACATCACTTGGCCACAGCGGCACCGCCTCCACTGTTTTCTTTTTTTTTTATAGAAATAAAAACCATTTAGTTCAGTTGGACAATGGATGCTACAGTTATAAACTGAAAGCATCTGCTTTGCTCCATATACAGCATGAGCTGTAGAGCAGAGGTGTAAAAAAAAATACCTGAAAACCATAAAAAAAACCAAAAAAAACATATACCTTACAGTGAAAAAGACTTCATTACGAGTTACAAGTAAACAGTTCCAAAATGACTAGAGTAAAATAGGCCTGGTTTCACAAACAGGGCTTGGATTAAGCCAGGATTAGGTCTTAGTTAAATTAGGACATTTAAGTAGCTTTTATAAACATGCTTTAGAAAAAATAAAATATGGTGTGCATCTTGAGACAAAACAATGGGAATGATATATTATTGTAATAAATCAAGATCAACAAAACAGCCTCTTAAACATCTACAAACACTGAAGTCTCAGTTAAGCTTAAGTGCTCAAAAAGAGCATTAGTAACCAAATATCCTTCCAAAAGGTCTCTTAAATATAACGAATAATTAAAATAAAATTAAGTAAAATGAAGTCAAAGCCTACTCGCAATAGACTTCATTGGCCTCATCACAGATATCCTCATCTCGAATATGAAACAGCTGGGATTCAGCTACTTCCTTCTAATGCACTCGCATTCATGTAAAGTAGCCTTGTTGACAAGTTTGGGTGAGTATGGGCAAAACGCATAGTACCGCATTAAACTTATAGTACCTTCAATGCCCTATAGATGGCAAAATCGCTTCTTTTTTAGCAGAAATAAACTGCTGCAGAAAAATGTATGGAGTTAAAATCTCCCTGCCCCTAGAAAACGAATTGGGAACGTAACAGTCATTCGATGTTAAAATACCTTATATGCAGAAATAAAAAAAAGTAAGCAATATAAAGATTCTCTGTGGTGCTTTAAAAGTATTAATCTGAAAACATCCAGACCAACCCGACATAGAAACACTGGCTTAACCAATAGCATGAGTTTGGGGTGGGACTATCTGTTTAATGACCAATGGAAGACAGGAAACCTGTTTGAAAACATCATTTTTGCAATTTAATTTCATGAAACTATAGTGGCTCAAAAATTGCATGCTTTACCATTACGTAGTGGCAAATCATTTGCACTTAAAAGTCTACAGTGCAAAATCTGTCAAGCCATAAGCTTCATGGCAGAAGAAATTCTAATGAACTGCATTTCATTTAAAAATAACAACATGCAACTTCATGAAAGTAATAAATGTGCATATATTCATGTGTATCAATTTCTGAAAGTGCTTGTAGATATGTATATTTGTATTGCATTTATTTTTGCAAAATGATTTAATTTTTCCCCGCATCTCTCCCCGTTCTTTGTTTGTATAAGCGTTGACGTGAGGCATGGTAGGGCATGTTATGGTGTAATCCAATTATACCCCCCCCCCACACACACACACTCCATGCGTCATTCTCAGTTATTAGTGATTAAAAATGGGCGATGTCTCTAAGGATATTCAGCTCTCATGCTGTAATAATTTCCATATTTAGCTGTTTTTTGTGTCACAATTTTTTTCCTCTGTCATTTTGCTCTCTCTCTCTCATCTCTCTGTCCTTCTAACTTTCTATTGCTCTCTCTCTCTCTCTTTCTCTCACACATTTACCTTCACCAGGACAGAGATTTACTGCCAGAGGAACTAGATGGTACGTACAAAACATGCATATTTAATATCCGAGCCATTGCACAGCACATAGACGAACACAATACAAATGCTGCACACACTCAGCATAAGATAAACAACTGGCAAAATTCAATATCATCTGACACAAATAAATTTGATTAAAAATGAATTGGTATTGTCATGAATGGTGAATGGCATACAGTGGATAGAGAAGTAAGCAGCATTAATAATACCAGAGCAGTGAGTCAGCCTGTGCTGATGGTTCTATGCTTAAGCTGCACAGTCACATAGATTAGCCTATATAACTGGTGCAGTATGTAGCCTATACTAATGTAAAGTTCAATTATATATATATATATATATATATATATATAAAACTAATAATGACTAAAATAAGTGTGCACCCCTAGTTTCAGGTGTTTTTTTTTTTTTTTTTACCTGGATGGTCTTGGTGTTAAGTTTTCAGGTTTATATAACTATATATTACCAAGTTGAGCAAAGATTTGTTGGCATTTAAATTTTTTTTTTTTTTTTTTTTTTTTTTTTTTTTTAACATTGAAATGACACTGTCAAATTTGTGACATTATTTTTTATGTAATCCTAAAACATTGCTGTTCACTTTCAGAAGTTGTAGTGATGCTCTCTTTTCCCAGAAAGAATGTGAAACATATTGGTTATCATGTTCTGTTTTTAAAAAGATTGAAATATGATTTAAGTTGATTTTACACACTAAAAGTATGTATCACATATTGAATAGCGCATTATTTAACAAGTATTTTTCTTCAATATCAGGCAGCCCTTATATCATATGTGACCCTGAATCACAAAACCAGTCACTTGTCGCACGGGTTTATCTGTGGCAATAGCCAACAATACATTGTATGGGTCAAAATGATTGATTTTTCTTTTATGCCAAAAATCATTAGGATATTAAGTAAAGTTCATGTTCCATGAAGATATTTAGTAAATTTCCAACCGTAAATATATAAAACATTTATTTTTGTGAGTGAATGCAGAACAATCGCCAACATAAATGGACAACTTTAAAGGAGATTTTCTCAATGTTTTGATTTTTCTGTACCCTCAGATTCCAGATTTTCAATAGTTGTATCTCTGACAAATATTGTCCTATCATAACAAACCATACATCAATGGAAAGCTTATTTATTCAGCTTGCAGATGGTGCATAAATCTCAAATGCAAAAAATTGACCCATGTGACTGGTTTTGTGGTCCAGGGTCACATATATCCTTTCATTGTTTTTTTTTTTCTTCAAAAATGGTCAGCGAAAGGAAAACATTCAGATGTTGAATTTTCTATTAATTTTACTGTATATGAGATTTGTAATGTTAGCAACCCTGTTACAGTGCAGTTTGCAAAATCCGGTCTAAACTCAGTATAAAACTCTGATTTTTAATAAACATTCAATAACTGTATAAATTAAACATTAGTAGCACATTTTAATTAATGACAAATTCTGATAAAATAATACATTTTAGTTACTAAAATAATAAATACATTTGGATACAGTTAAGGAGACCAAGACCGCTAATATGGGACAGGCCAAAAGCACCATTTTAATAGGGGAAAAAGATAAATGTGTTTTAAACTAGCTATCTCTTATGCTAGGATAATTTTTATTATTATGAGAACACATCTAATATTTCTTACAATAAAACAGTGGATTTGTACACATTCACTCACTTTAATTAAGTCTTTATTTGAAGCCATTTAGAAAACACTCTGTATGTAAAAACTAATTGTAATATTAATGTTTCATAAAATGTAGCTCATTACAAATGGCAGAATACTATATCCAGTAAGTTGAAGAAAAGATGTGATTAAATGTGTTTACATTTCTTTACCCTTTAGAGCTCCATGTAGCATTCAAAGAGTTTGACTATGACCAGGATGGATATTTACACTACAAAGATGTTGCAGACTGCATGAGAACCATGGGATACATGCCAACAGAGATGGAACTGATTGAGATCATTCAGCAGATAAAAATGAAATGTGAGTGTGTAGGCTTGAAAACAGTTTCAGAAGATGCAATGTGTGTGTCTATTTATACACTGCCTAAGCTCTACTCGTTCAAAAGTTTGAGGTTACTGCGTTTTTTTGTTTGTTTGTTTGTAAAGAAATACTTTTATTTACCAAGGACACATAAAATTTTTCAAAAGTGACAGTAAAACATTTATAATATGTATTTTTTAAATAAATGCTGTTCTTTTAAACTTTTTATTTGTCAAAGAATCCTGAAAAATTATCACGGCTTCCACAATAATACTGAGCCGCACAACTGTCTTCAACATTATAATAAGAAATGTTTTCAAAATCAAAATTTTCAAATCAGCATATTAGAATGATTTCTGAAAGATTAAAGATTATTAAAGAGTAAAGATGCTAAAAATTTAGCTTGGCCATCACAGGAATATATATATATATATATATATATATATATACACTCACCTAAAGGATTATTAGGAACACCTGTTCAATTTCTCATTAATGCAATTATCTAATCAACCAATCACATGGCAGTTGCTTCAATGCATTTAGGGGTGTGGTCCTGGTCAAGACAATCTCCTGAACTCCAAACTGAATGTCAGAATGGGAAAGAAAGGTGATTTAAGCTATTTTGAGCTTGGCATGTTTGTTGGTGCCAGACGGGCCGGATTGAGTATTTCACAATCTGCTCAGTTACTGGGATTTTCACGCACAACCATTTCTAGGGTTTACAAAGAATGGTGTGAAAAGGGAAAAACATCCAGTATGTGGCAGTCCTGTGGGCGAAAATGCCTTGTTGATGCTAGAGGTCAGAGGAGAATCGGCCGACTAAATCAAGCTGATAAAAGAGCAACTTTGACTGAAATAACCACTCGTTACAACCGAGGTATGCAGCAAAGCATTTGTGAAGCCACAACACGCACAACCTTGAGGCGGATGGGCTACAACAGCAGAAGACCCTACCGGGTACCACTCATCTCCACTACAAATAGGAAAAAGAGGCTACAATTTGCACAAGCTCACCAAAATTGGACAGTTGAAGACTGGAAAAATGTTGCCTGGTCTGATGAGTCTCGATTTCTGTTGAGACATTCAGATGGTAGAGTCAGAATTTGGCGTAAACAGAATGAGAACATGGATCCATCATGCCTTGTTACCACTGTGCAGGCTGCTGGTGGTGGTGTAATGGTGTGGGGGATGTTTTCTTGGCACACTTTAGGCCCCTTAGTGCCAATTGGGCATCGTTTAAATGCCACGGCCTACCTGAGCATTGTTTCTGACCATGTCCATCCCTTTATAACCACCATGTACCCATCCTCTGATGGCTACTTCCAGCAGGATAATGCACCACAAAGCTCGAATCATTTCAAATTGGTTTCTTGAACATGACAATGAGTTCACTGTACTAAAATGGCCCCCACAGTCACCAGATCTCAACCCAATAGAGCATATTTGGGATGTGGTGGAACGGGAGCTTCGTGCCCTGGATGTGCATCCCACAAATCTCCATCAACTGCAAGATGCTATCCTATCAATATGGGCCAACATTTCTAAAGAATGCTTTCAGCACCTTGTTGAATCAATGCCACGTAGAATTAAGGCAGTTCTGAAGGCGAAAGGGGGTCAAACACAGTATTAGTATGGTGTTCCTAATAATCCTTTAGGTGAGTGTATATATATATATATATAAAAAAATTTTTTTTTAAGCAACACTATGTAATTTTTTTTTACCTTAAAATAATGTTTTCCAAAAATCGTTTCAGTGGTTCATCAAGTCGTAACAGGGTGAAAGGCACTTATGCCTCCGCTTTGCGGCCCTTTATCTGCTATAGCCACACTATGTAAGATTGCCAGATCGGGTCGCGTTTCTGTAGTTCTAATGAGACATAAGAAAACTACAAATTTGACTTGCTTTACGGCAAGCGTTGCAATAGTCATTATTTTGTTTTCTTCGTTTCTGATATCGCAATACATCATACTTTCATAAAATCATGCATCATACTCTACCTTGTCTGTGGGCATCGTTCATTCCAAAGCCGGTACTGGATAAACAGTGGGCGTGCATGCAACAGTAGGCTGCGGTAGGCTAAATGATTTACGACAGCGGTAATGGACAATTCCGCTTCCAACCTGTAGGGGGACCGCAGAGGAAAAGTTCCATAGTGTTGCTTTAAATTAAATTGTAATAATATGTCACAATATTACTGTTTTCACTGCATTTTTTGATTGAACAAATGCAGCCTTGGTGAGCATTAGAGACTTCTTTCAAACACATGAAAAAAAACTCTAAACTTTTGAACGGTAGTGTATGTCAGTTTAAATGTAAAGTGTGTTAATGTGGTATGTGTGTGTTTGTAGGGGGTGGTCATGTGGACTTTGATGATTTCTGTGAATTAATGGGGCCCAGGATGTTGGCTGAGACTGCTCATATGGTCGGTCTAAGGGAGATGCATTGTGCTTTCAAACAGGTGAGTACACACTCTAAAGTTGCCTTCGAAGCAAGCTCACTTTGAAGTGTACATTAAATAGAGAACAAAACCCCACAAACATCAAATCGTGATATATTGCATCTTTTCCCAACCTATAAATAATATTATATCTTCATGAAACTGAATATCTCTCTTAGTTTGACTGTGACGGTGATGGACGGATCACCTTTGAGGAGCTAAAAGAGTCCACAAAGACGTTGCTCGGTGAGAAACTGAAGAAAGGAGAACTGGAAGAAATTCTGACAGACATCGACCTCAACGGAGATGGGAATGTGGACTTTGATGGTAAGGAAGGCAGAATGCTTTTGAATATGTACTACTCTGGGAACTAATGCATGAGTTTACAGGTGAGAAGACTTTCTCTGGACTATTGAGCAGAGTATATCAAAGCTCAAGCCATTCACTGAGCAGTGAAGAGGCAAAAGAAAGGAACGTGTAACGTAACAAACATGCAAAACGATAACCAATTTAACTTAATTCACTAAAATAAAAGTAATAACCAACGTTAAAGGAGAACTCCGGTCAATTTTAACATTGATTTCATTTTTTTGTACATTTGGAGTGCTGTCAATACAGAGAACAACGACAAAAATCGGTGTTGCCTACACCGAGTTATTCTATTTTTAAAATTTGCACCCTGTTGACTTCAATCCAAAGTAGTCGATTGCCGAGTTCACGCGCGTGATCATAGGTAACTAAACATATGCGCGTGAACTCGGCAATCGACTACTTTGGACTTCACCCAAAAAAACAGGATGTAAACAAAGGTATTTGCGCTGGCTTAAATAACATCATTTTTATACATTTCTTTCACATCTACTGCAGTCAGATCCACTCGTGTTCACTCAGAAGGAATCACTCACATTTTCTGTGCACTTGTAATGACACATCAAGGATGTTAAGAGGCTAAAAGCAGGTTTAGTACTTGCCCTATTGAAGTCAACCTATGAAGTCAACAGGGTGCAAATTTTAAAAATAGAATAACTCGGTGTAGGCAACACCGATTTTTGTCGTTGTTCTCTGTATTGACAGCACTCCAAATGTACAAAAAAATGAGCTCAATGTTAAAATTGACCGGAGTTCTCCTTTAAGTCACTAAAAACAATAGCAACACTCTAGAGCGCCATCTAGTGGCCAGCAGATGAAACAGCAACAGCCCTCTTTTCCCTTGAAGTAAATGTGGCTCTTGCTGAGATCTGCTTTTCAGTGTTTTTTGATCTGCCTCTGCAAAAATATCTTTCCAAAAAATGTCAGTTGACAACTCCAGACAACAAGAGCTGAGGAAATTATGTGATCTAGGAGCTTCATACATCTTTTTACAGCAGATGCCATTGAAATCTATGATTGAAACACGGCAAGTCTATTAACGGCTTTGCTTTCCTGTCTTGGCGCTGCTCTGAATAAGGTCTATTATTCCCACAGGGGACGTTTGCCCCAACTGTGGAGCAACAGACACCGCTCTCGACATGACGTTTATTAAAAAAACAAAACAAAAAAAAGTTCGGGAGGAGGTACAGGCAGCCAACCTACCTCACAGTTAATTTCTGGGTTCGGACCTTCGGAGTCGGACCCGCTTCCGAGCCCTTGGACAGCACGCTAAATATGCATACGTTTTCTATATCAAATGATAAGTAAGGGTTAATTCGTGAACTTTATATTTACTTGATTTGATATAAAATGGAGTTATAAACGAAAGAACTTGTTCATGTTGACTTGTCAACCACTTAACTTACCTCAGTCAGGAGACAATTCCCGCCACCTCCATGTGTAACCTCTATTATATAAACTAACTATGATAAAGGAGCACAGGGAGGTAACTTAGAGCTCGAGTGGGGGAAAAGCCACATGTGTGTTTCCCACTTTCAAGAATTGGATAGATGTATGAACTTCTGAAAAAGGCTCGAGCTTATTTTTTCACACGAATTCCGTTGATTAGTACGGATCCCCCCAAGTGACATTTCAGGGAAAAGGCCTCCTCCCGTCTGGGGGTCAGCCCTATGTTCCCACAGCCCTATGTTCCCACATTTCTAAGAATTGTTTTTTACTGAAAATTTTGAAAATTATGCCCTATGTTCCCACAACCATATGTTCCCACAGTCCTATGTTCTCTCATTTAACTATGTCCCCTACAAAGGGTAGGTTTTAGTGCTTGTGCTGGTACAGGGACAGCCCAATTACATCCCAGACAAGTCTCCCTCCTGTGAGGGGTAGGTTTAGGCATAGACATCATGGGTTTAGGTATGTTAAAGGTATAGCGGAGGATCTTTCCGAATTTTAGATAAGACCCGCCCTCTCCACTTTTTGAAAAGTTTGATTGATTCACCAGAATGATTGACAATTAGGAGGACCAAAAGTATAGGTGATCCACCCGGAAGTAAAAAATCCTCTGCTATACCTTTAACTAATTAAGCCCTAGTTCCCTAAGTATGAAGGGTAAGTTTTAGTGTTGTGCTGGTACAAGGATAGCCCAATTACATCCCAAACAAGTCTCCCTCCTGTGAGGGGTAGGTTTTAGGTATGTCAAACAATCAAGCCTAATTCCCCCACGAAGGGTATGTTTTAGTGCTTGTATTGGTACAGGGATAGCCCAATAACATCCCAGACAAGTCTCCCTCCTGTGAGGGGTAGGTTTAGGTATGTTAGGGTTAGGGCTGTGGGAACATAGACATGCCCCATCGTGTGCCTCGTAAACTAGATAGAACCAAGATTTTATATTAACTAGTTCTGTCTCTGTTTTCTTCCAGAGTTTGTCATGATGCTGTCTCTCCGATAGCTGAATGGATTTCCATATAAAGAGCTCAATCATGAAATCATCAAACCTGTCAGTCAAGTTGTTAAATACGGTGTGCATGAACTGCTGAGATTTATGTAGAACTGTACAGAGTATTTGTATTCAATAAAGGTCCGAAACTCTGTAAAAAATGTTCTTGTTTGTTCGATCGAGGATTGTGGATTATCTAAATAGTAAGCAGTGTACGGGACAACAACAAATCTGGGAGTTATGAAACAGCTGTTGTTGCGTAACCAGTGACGTTGCTGCAACCTAGTGGAGGATATAGGTAACGATAATAATACTTATTATCTGACAAGAATAATGATGATAATATTAATAAAAATAAATTAGGCTCCAACATCCCATGACTCTATATGAAAAGCGGTTTGTAAAATAGATTGATGGATGGATAATGTAAATAAATAAATGAACAAAGATACAATGAAAAAAATGTGCATTTTATTTGAAAATTGACAACTTAAATATTTGAGCATAGCTGTAAAAAAAATATTTTTTTAAAACAAAATGATTTACATATAACAGCCATTATTTGACATATTTTACACACTGAAAGGACCAAGAGGTGAATGAAGTAAATTAAACCACAGAATTAGTTCTCCAGCAACAGGAGTGCAAAAACCCAAGCGGACGCATTATACCATAGTAGCAGAATGCAACAAGGTATTATAAGGCAAAAGTTAGTTTAGTCTGCACACAACAAGCACCACACAGGTATGAGCTAGTGAGTCAGCATTCATCAGTGTCAATATGCAGAATGCTTGCTGGGTCTCCTTTCAGTATGGTGCTGGTTGCAGATAATGATAGTTTGTTTTCATCTGTCAAAATATTGCAAGTTTCCCTTTGCGATTTGTTTGTGTATAAATATCTCAACCTCATTCTCAAAAATGACCTTTAAAGCATTTGACAGAGTGCAGCTTGTACCCAAAAGAGACACTTGCAATATGGTGGCATGCTGTTTTTGCTGTTTTGAAAGCGAACCCACATCAAAAATGAATGATACGTCTGAAACTAAACTATTGAGACATTTGGAAGTCTTAACTATTTCCTCAGAATGAAATAAACCTATGCTTAACAGTATCGTGCCCATCTCTGAGCTGAAAGTTTGAGACAGGACGGGACTGCGCAAGCTTCATTAACGCCCAGTACTGCAAAAGTAACAAATAAATACAAGTGCATCTTCAGAGTTTTCTCTGTCTTAGGCAACTCCTTAGTTGTGCGACAACAACCTCTTGTGCGTGCTTAACAGGTCAAGAAAGAAAGCTCGGATGGATGCTCAGAAGCAATATTTCTGCTTTTGTTTCTCCAGGGTTTTAAGTGAAGAAAAGATATTCAAAATTGCCTTCTATCTTGGTGTCCACCTTTTTTTGCAGATGCTCCCTGTCCACTTCAACACACAAAGCATGATAATGTTGAAAATGTTGGAATGCTCTCCAGCAATATTTCTGCCCTGAAAGCACTGTATGGAGGCTACGGGCACCTGACATAAACATAACTTTAAGTAGATTGATTCTCCTAAACGAAATCGGACAGGCTGCTGAACAATAAATACTACAGGAAAGGATGTCGTCTAACACTCATCTTAAACACAAAGAAAATCGATGGTGATTAACAGATCGGTATGAAACAACAATAAACACTTTGTTCTTATAACTCTGCATGAATTACATCTAAGCACACAAATGTAAATCTGTGCTCGGTTTTCAGTGGACTCTCCTTGGAATCTCATTAGTTCTTCGTCAGTCAGCACCATTGAGTGTTTGCATGTTGGCCAGCAGAGTGACAGGGAGTTCTGTGTGTGTTTGTGTGGAAGCTCTAGTCCCTGGGAAGGTTCTGCAGGTAGGTGAGGATGTGTTGGATCTTAACTAGTCGTTCTTTTAGTGTTGTCATGGAGAGGACAGACAGCTGGTAGCGTGGATCAACAGGAAGAACAGCTAGCAGCCACCAACAGCACGCTGGACCATTAGGTGTGGCCTGGAATACAGAGAAAGTGTGTTTAGTGTCTTAAGATCAGGCTGCTGATTTAAGTCCAATAAGGGGGTCATGTCCTAAGGATGTACAACATCCCTACTATGTCGGTTCTTTGCCGATTTACATTTATCTTTATCTGTTGATAATGGAAATGTATCACCCGTTATTGCATATCTAGTTATAATACATGCTCATTTCCTCTATTTTTACATCAAATTGAGTATACTGTTATTGTAGTTATTACTATTTTGAATTAGGGTTTTTTTCTAGTTTAGGTTTTATTTTATGTACTTGTGCCATTTTAATTAGTTTTTGTTTTTAGATATATTTCTATTTCGTTTTAGTCATTTTAGTACTTCAACTTATTTTCTAAACTAGTATTTGTAATTTACACTGTGTCAAGATTCTCATGTAATATTTATATTGTATTTAATTTAATTTTATTTCAATTAACGAAAACTATTTTTAATAGCTTGTTTTAGTCCTAAAGGGGTCATGAACTGCAATTTTATTTTTTTACTACAATAATTATTTTATAATGCTTCCTGAGGTGCACTTTTAATGTCAGTATGACTTTTAGATAAAATTGTAGTACATAGCTTTTTTAATAAAAAAAAGATCAAGGACAATTTGACTCATGCCCCATAAATATAATGCTTTCTTTTGTAAAAGAGAAAAGCCAGCTAAACTAAATGCTGATAAAAGTCCCTTAAGTATCTGTAAAGATCTCATTTTTATTTAGATATCAAAGGACAGGACATATAAGGACTGGCTACGTTCATGAAGCTTACACAACAGCAACCTCCCGCCATTATTATTCAAAGCATGCCATTCCTCTTCTGAAAACATTGTTTGCGAAAGCTGCCAAATTCACTTCCGTTCTTTCTGACACATTTATGATGTAAATGCACTTATGCAATCGAAACCCTGAATGCACTTTGACCTACTTCCTCCCGCCCAGCCTGCTGTAGGGCAAAGAAAGGAAGGGGGGCAGGGCTTCGTTCAGTAGCAGAGATTAAGCAAGCGGGAAATACCTGGATGTCAGCCTCTCTCTCAGGCATTGGCCCAAAATGCTGCAGGATCTGGTTCCGAAAGCGGTTCTCCAGGTTCTGGAACCATTTACGGGCCTGGTCGTACACATGATCATGTAACACTTGTAGCTTTTCCAATTCTTCCTCATCATTTACCTGCCAACACACAAAATTGATAAATTCTCAATCTTTCTTTAACACTATATCTTTAATTAAAGATTAGTTTAACATTTGGCTAACTGGATATGGAAATAAAGTTTCCAAATAAAACAAGTCTTATCCTGCATTCCTGTACATTACAGTAATCTAAAAATCCACAGAAGTGCCTACCTTCATATCCTCCAGATACTTAATGTTGGCAATACAGTATCCATCTTTCATTCCGCGTGAGAGGACGCGAAACCTCTTTCCTCCGATTGTATCCACGACAGAGCGCCCGTCTGGGAGGAAATGCACGCTGCGGATTTGAAGCATGCAGCCGAAGTCCACAAACCTTGACATATCATAATACAAAAATCAGCAACGTAATCCAACAGACTTAATCCTCACAGTCCAATACATATAAGCACACGCTTACCCTTTCTGGGGGTCGCTGATGCACATGCCGAACTGACGTGTCCCAGTTTCCATGCAGCGTCGGATCATGAGACGGTATCGTGGCTCAAACACATGAAGAGGGCAAGGCACAGTGGGGTAGGCCATGGTACAAACGAAGATGGGCACATTCTTTGTTAAACTAGGGAAGACAAATAACAGAGAAGAGATTGAGTGTGATTTGAAGATTAGATACTATTAGATTAGATAAGACTGTGTGTAAGACTTTGTGTTTGACAAACATTAGTTTAATAGGGTAATTTTATACCATGGTACCAACACAAATAACAATCTGATATAATTTGGTGAATTAAAAACTTTACAATTGAAAGGTACTTCATCTCATTTAATTATTTTTCTCTTTGTAATTACAACTTGATGGGTTCAAACAAAAAAGATTATGCATAATAAATGAATGTTAAGTCTGGCATCAGTGGAAAAGCATCTTCACATTTATGTAACGCTTCAAAACAAAACACTCAAAACGATGAATCTGATTGAATGAGCCACAAATGAAGCAATTGTGCAAACTTACTCTGAGAGCTCTTTTGTTTCCTCTGCATGCAGTTTCAGTCTCTCTGAATGTTCCTTGGATAGATACTGCTTAATAATGTCATCCAGCACTTGTGTGATTGTGTACTTTCTAAAGGCAAGATACTGTATGAAAAACAAAAAAGAGAAGGAAGAGAACAGCAAGAGAGAGATGAGGAAGAGAAATACAGAAAAAATAGGAGCAATTACTAACACTCAAATAGTTTAAAATGTAATTGAATATATGAAACAGTGTATAATATGTAAAAATGTTTGATGTTGTTTACTTAAACTACAATGTGTCAGTGCACAACAATAATGACGACCAAATAGCCTGAGGTCAATGTGAGTCTTGGAAGCAACTGTAAGAATTAACCATATAAATAAATCAGTAATATTTGAACAATATGTATTATGAAAAATGTAAATACTTTTTTCATACTTATAAAACTATGCTGCTAAAACGTAAATACATTTAAATAAATTAAATGAAATACAATTTTATTAATTAATACAATGTATATTTATAATAAAATGTATCTTGTTTATTGTGGAGCCCTGAACCCTTTTTTAATGACTTGAATGTAGCTTGCTGTCCAAATGCACAGTCTATAATGTTGATACAAACCTCTTTCAGACTTTCTTTGCAGAGAGGGCACTGGGAATTGTGGTCTAGGCAGCGCTCCAGACAGTTTTTGCAGAACGTGTGACCACAGGGTGTTGTGACGGGTTGATAAAATAATCTAGAAAAGAGATAAGAGATGATGTTGAGCTATATTAAACAGTAACTCGCACTTTCAATTTTAGTGAGGTGCAAAAAAAAAAAAAAAAAAAAAAAAAAAAAAAAATCACACATGGTGAAAGCAAGCACACTTTCATTGGCACATAATGAACATTATGATGTTGAACAGATGTCTGACTTCTGAGGCTTTTTTGTTTTCTCAGGGAAACAATACAGGCTACATTCATTTGCCTTCTTTACATGCACTCTTTCAAGTAATTCAAGAGAAGCTATTCTAAGACACTGTTTACACTTCATTTCAGGTCCGATCACCAATGGACAGCACCACAGTCATCACAATAGCAAATTAGCAGTAGTCAATACCAATAACAGTGAAATTTTGTGATTTTCGCAACCAGTTAGCATAAAGTAATTCCTTAAGTAAAATTTTAACATCATATAAAATATTAAGATTTTTTTAAAAGAATCAAATTTTAAACAATTGGGAATTCTGCAAGATTTTTTTTTTTCATAAAATAATATTTTTTTTCAGAAACCAATTTGCTTATTGAAATATTAATGTGTAAAACATAAAAATATATATATATATATATTGAGAATCTGCAAGAAATGTAATGTTTTTTTAAGAAAAAATAAATAAAAATAAATAAATATAAATATATATATATATTATAATGTATATATGGGAGAAACAGTCTGCTGATTATTTTCAGTTTCTCCTTTTCTCTTTCATAGGACTTTTAGTCGATTTGACACTGAAAACACACTCTTCCCTCACCTCATACAGAGAGAGCACTCAAAATCATTTGGGTCCAGCAGGTCTTTTGGCAGGGTTTGATAGGACTTGGTTTCCTCAGTAACCACAGGAGTAGCTGCACTGGCAGTCACTGAAGGAGAAAGGTTGAAGAGCAGAGAGATGAGGACACCGCTTTATTTAGGACAAACTCAAACTGCAGACATTTTCAAGCGACAATAGTAATGCATACTGATCACAGTGCCAGTGGAAATAAGGCAAACTCGAAAACCGACATCTTTTAAAGATCGACTAATCAGTGGGTTGCCTGAATTAAGTCGACTAATCATTCTAGGGAAGCCCTGTATAATTAGGCTGGTTTTGGATTTACTGGGGTCATTGGAAAACCACCAGCTACAATTTAGCTTTTGCCTGTCATAAAAATGTTCAGATGTACAGTCAATACAGTATTTGCATGGCTTTTCAACATGTATGAAAATGTTTCAACATGCAGTTTTACATGTCCTTGTGTTGGCATCATGACTTACCAACTTGCTTTTTATATTTACTGCCATGGCTGTAAGCCACACTAGGCCCTGCTTCAGACACAGACAGCTTCCTCTTTAGCAGCGTGCCTTTTTCTGGGTCACCCAGCTGGGGGGCGGAGCTAACTCTTTTAAGCCCCTCCTCTACACCTCCCCCTATCCCGTGAGCACGAAGAGAGTGAGCTCTGCTCAGGCCGGAGCGTTCCAGACTTTCAGATCGACCTGGTTTCTGCAGACAAGGAAATTAGGTGTTAAAGTATTAAGAGCTGCTAATGTCGCTGTCGAACTGAGATTTATTTCTAAAGTACATGGTGCAAAGGTGCAAAGGTGACCAGCCTACCTCTGACGTTTTAGGGGGAAGGTGGGCAGATGCTGCCTGAGTGTCTGACTGGTGCTGGGCTTGCAACTGGGTCTGCTGGTCTAGATTTTGGTCATCAGACACTAGGGTTTTACTGCGCAAGTGAAAGGAAGAGCTGTGGGTTGTTTCTCTCAATCCAACCTTGACATTATCACAGGCCGGAGCCAACAGGTCATGCAAGATCTGAAGATGAAGAAGAAAGATCAATTTAGAACAAAAGGGTATTTTAACAACAATGCAGCTATTTTTATATATATATATATATTTAAAGTTTTTTTCAGACTCAGTAAGATTTTTTTTTCCAGAAATTACTACTTTTATTCAGAATTAAACTGGATTTTACATCAAATTAAATGTTTTAATATATCAAAAGAGTTATTTTAAATTGTAATAATATTTCACATTACTGTTTTTACTGTATTTTTGAATAAATACCGCCTTGAATAACATGAGACTTCTTTCAAAAACATTTTAGAAATCCTACCAACACAAATCTTTTGAACAGTAGTGTGTGCTGTACACAACTCATCTTGCAGTGTTCTGTTTAATATGAGTTTGAAATAATCTTACTAACAAATTCAGAAAAAAATGTATCACAAGAATAAGATGCTACTAGCAAGTGTTTATGCCTCAGAACTGTTATTTAAGACACTAATCTTAGTAAATGTAATTTAGAGATCATGATTTTTCCTTTTTCTCAGTCCTAATTTAGGCCAAAGGAAAAGCACTTAATTGCATAAGAGAATGTGTTTTAAGCCCTTCTATACACACACACACTCTGAAAGATACACAGATTATGCAACACTCACAGCGCACTTTCTTCGTCTTTCTGTTTGCTTAGGCAGAAAGTCACATAGCTTAAATTAATAGAAATAATTATCCTACATAATTTAATTATGGTCCAGCACTGATATGAAACATCAGTTTGGCCACAGAACATTACAATAAGTTGAGCTTTCAGGACACAAATAACTAGAACTGTATCTTGAACACAAAACATTTCCAGTGAATCAATCTGAATCAATGCTATCATGAGCTAATGTGCCAAAAAAATGGCTTTATATAAAATGCAGAGTCACGGTTAAGCTGATAAACCAACATGCTCCCATATTAGATGGCCTTAACCACAGCAAAGTAGCGAAACATGTTATACAGACTGCTTAATGATGCTGTAAGCAATGTTAGCCATTCTGTAACTTCCATCAGACCAGCAAACATATAATAATATGATCTAAATATAATAAAAAAAAAATATATATATATATATATATATATATATATATGTATATATATGCAACATAATACAATATAATTATTTGTCTAATTATATAATTAGTATAGTAACATTATTATTATTATTATGATATACTAATATAATTATATTATTATTATTTAGAATATAACTGGGGTTTGCTCTGTTATTTGTTTAATCAGTCACTTGAGGATGTTTATTTGTTGGCAAAAAAATATCAATTTAGTATCAATACTGAAATACAGGTTGGTAAAATACTGAAGCCCAATTTTTATCATAACTCCAACTATGTACAAAAACAGAGAAATTAATCTCACCATTTCAACCTCTTGTTTGGCCTGATGGAAGTTTTCATCCAATGCCAAACACTGAAGGAAGACTTGCAGGGATTCATCCACATGACCCATCTCTTGGAGAAGCTTTGCTTTCCGGAAATATCCCTGCAAGAGAGGGACAGGTCAGAGTGAGTTCAGCTTCCAGTAGTTCAGATGCTGTTTGGGTTAATCTGACTAGAATGGGGCTGAGAGTCTAGTCATGTTATGAATGAATGCTAATAACACAGCTAGACACTCTGTGACTCACAACAATACAAATACACACTCGAGTGGCCCACATCTCTGCCTTATCCCTACCTGTCTGTATCTCCTTATCTCGCTTGTCAGCTTGGCAAACATCCTGTATACCTTAATCCTGTGCTTAACACAACTACATCCCCCACAGGGTTTTCCAATATCAACACAACACAACGCCACAATAATTGTAGTAGAAACTGAGCTAATTTAACAAATGTAGGTCATATGCGGCGGTGCTGAAATTCAAATGAATAGCAATAGTCAGAACTGAAAAAGAAAAACATTCAAACTCCTTTACGGCCAAGAAGGATGGTCCTTTTCTGTGACATAATTAGAATTGTTGTTGTGAAATCTGCTAATTAAATATGTCAACATGGTAAAATTCTCTATCTGGGTAATAGCTAGATGAGTCTTTGTTAAAATGTGAGAATAACTTGTAATAGTCTTGAAAGCGTTGGTTAAAATGGTATAAATATTGTAAACAAGTCAGTTTTGCATTTAATGTCTCTGTTTTCTAGCAAAAGTGTATATATGAACGAATGTGATATAGTTACATTATAGCATTATAGCTTCAAGCCATTATTGCAACTGACAATTTTTTCTAAAACAAAAGCCTCAAAATAAAATAAAGATTTGAACATAAACTTGAGCCTTGAACATAATGCATTGATCCTTTGAATTATGGCTGTATAATGATACTTGGTAAATTGTAAACTTGAGCTTGCCAGCTGTTTTTAAAGCAACAATCCAGCTACTATAACATTTGTAAAAGCATCCTGATGTACTTTGAAATAAATTAGCCATCTGTAGCAGATGCAGGCATTACGCATTAGGAAAATCCACAAACGTACCTCTGGGGATGGGGCAGCAATCAGGCAGGACTCCCAGTTTTCCAAAGCCTTACGGTACTGCTTCATTCCTCTTTGAGCCTCGGCATGGCACACCTGCACCCACACATTACTAGAGTCTGAGAGAAAGAGAAAGAATCAGAGACCATGACAAATCTCAAAAGCCAAGCTTTAAGTCAGTCAAACAGGCATTATTGACAATAATCATAATACTCCTGATTCCATAGATAAAAAGGAGTGCATTGAAATGCCACAAGAAGAACAGGAGAGTGGACGTGACACTGCAGCACTGCCATTTTTTCACAAGGGCAAACGAGGACGTGACAGAAGAGATGCGACTGCCGCACTCTGATTACGCTGTCTCTGTAACATGTACAGTGACGTTACAGATCTGGAACCAACACTTTTATCAAGATATGTATCCCTAACACAATGTGCAAAGGATTATCAAAGAAGAAGTGTTGTAATTTTTGTGCAGAACAACTGGAAGGTTGTGTACTCCTTATGTAACCAACATTATCAGATATTTCCTGTCTGTCAATAAACAAAGATGATATGGTGGTAGATGTTCAGGATTCAACAATGCAAATAAAAAACACATAATAAATGTGTCATACTTAAGATTCAAGGGGCCGCCAGTTTTAGTGGCCCCATGAGTGACACCCACCGCTGCAAATATAGGCTGGTAAACACACTGTAATGAACCTAAAGTAATAAAATGACCACAGATTGACCTGTAGTGGTCAGACGGAATAAGAAGTCTGGATGGGACACTGAGACTTAAATGCAATATACTGTATATACTTTATTGTATGCAAGTTTCCATTGGGTCTTATTGAAAAATTTGAATAAAATAAATTAGATATAAATGACTATTTATCCCTATTATGACACACACACACACACACACACATAATATATATATATATATATATATATATATATATATATATATATATATATATATATATATAGTGCAGCCGGTTCAATTTCAGCAGTTGCTTACCATTTTTTTGTATTTAGGCTACAAGACAAAACATTAGACGACCCATTGGCATCTCCCTCTTAAATAAACACCTGAACATTGTGTATATTACATACTGATCTAGTTGCTCTTATAAAACTCAGTTTGCGTCAATTACAAAACACTGTGTCACGACCTGCCTTACACAACGCGTGCCGAGTGCGCATGCGCCTACCAACACGTTTTGTAATACAGACACTCACCAGTTACATGATCGTGGAGGGCGGGGCAAATAAGTTACGGATGTCAATCCAAATGTTGGTGAGTTGAACTCTTTTAACCTCGCACCCTTTTAATAAATAATACAAGATGTGGCGACGGTTTTGTGATCTAGTAACCTTGCCCCTGGCATTAGTGAATATATTTAGAGAAAAGGAAGGATTTGAACTTACCAGCTTCTAATAATTGACTCGTTAGTGCAATAGCGCCGTCGTACTGTTTACTCTCCAATAGGCTTTCTGCTTCCCCAATACATTTAATTCTTTTGACGTCTTCTGGGAACCACTTCTCTAAAAGTCCACATAAGATCACATTCAATCGGGGTTCCCCGGGCCTCCTCCCAATGTCTTCACTGCACAGTTTACATTTAGAAAAAGTGCTATGTTGTAAACATCTCCTGCAGTACGTATGTCCACATGGCACCGTCACGGGATCGGCTATGAAACTATGACAACCAGGACAGTCAAATTCACAATCCTGTGTCCAGTTCGGCTCACTTTTTGCAGTCGACTCTTCTGATTTCTTCTTGAAGTTGCGCAGAACGCATCCAACTAAACTGCTCAGCTGGTCTGGCCGGACAGGGCCATATCGGAGAGCCATGGAAAACATATCGACAGCCTCTTTAAGACGATTTTCCGAAGCTAAAGCATCGGCTTTGAATAAAACAAGTTGACGGTGATCAACATGACTATCCTCGTCCCAGTCGCCTTCCGTTTCAGATGATATAAAAAACCTTCCCCTTTCCTCCAAAGCATATTCTTGGTCTAGTCTTCGCAACGACATGCTTGCGAGTGACATTCACAGATACGCCACTAATTTGACAAAAATAATAAGTAAAAATGGTCAAAGCATTCTTACAGTTCACAGTACAAGACAACGTAGTGACTCGCGCTCCTCTACATACAGTCGTTTTGTCCGAGTGTTACGTAAAAAATATCATCACGTGAGCATTAGCGAGCTCGCCTATTGGCCGCTGAGGCGCATTACAAAACACGAATCTCTGAGTTTTGTAACGTGCGATTGGGTCTAAAGCGAGAAAGGGCTAATATGAAAGAATGCGTGGATTTTAATTAAAAATGTCAGTGTGTTATCATCAGCTTGTCATGGTGTTATTTACTTTTATGCAACGCGTCTTAGTGAAGAAAATTAAACTTTGATGATTTTCCCTTGTGATAACATCAGGAATTGTGATTCTGTTGTTTCACTGATAATTGTTACGAGAAAGGATAAGAATAATTTCCTGTCAAATGTAAACTGCGTTTTTTTGTGTGTTGACTGGGGGTCTAGAATTTAGGTTAATGTCTGGGTCTATGTTACTCAACGGTGTTAAGACTGGAATGCCGGTTCATGTAATATATAGGTCAACGACGCACATACGTAATTCCATATTGCACAAGAGAAGTCTGATAGCATGATCCCTTTGCAAAGCATCAGTAGCCTTTATAATAAGCATCATTTAGGCTGGGGAAATTATTTTGTCCCTCATCACTTTATAAAATAAAGAAGCATGATTCAATGCTCGCTATTCAATAAATAAAGAGATAAAAAAAACTAGCTTGTGATTTAAAACTAGTAGCCTAATGTAGCCTATATTTGTCATTTCTGTTTATTATATATATATATATATATATATATATATATATATATATATATATATATATATATATATATATATTCTGAAAATATCAGCATTCATCGCAAAAATCTGCGATGATATATATCACAGATTTTTGTATTTAGACTTTTATGCTTTTTAAATGACCTTTAACCACCTGATAACGTTGATTTAATAGATGTAGGCTATATATAAACTCAGTTCTCCGAATGCTATTTTAATCTCTGGGGAAAACTGAGGCGTCACTACAATAAGCATAAATTGGAATAGAAACAGTTACAGAACTGAAATTGCAATAAATACAAAAACACACAAAATACTATATACGAGAGAGAGAGGACAGAAATAAATACTGTTGTGCGAATTGAAAAGGTGCATCTGCATACGTTGCCTATACGAATGTGTAGCCTATAAATAATTAGGGGTTTATTAACTAGACATGAGTGGAAAGATTTGTACATGAGAGAATAATAAGAATTAAGGTTTCCTATCAGAGTAACCAAAGCTGTAGTTCATCATCACGTTTTCACAGATCTTTTGTCATCATTTTTAACAGTGTATCTATTGTTTTATAATTTAAAATCAAACTAATGTCTTATTTTTAAATGTTGCCCTTAAACGTGAGCTTTTTCTGTGTGTTTTAAAAATATATATTTTTGTTTGATACTCTGTTATCTAATGCAATGGCATTCATACATTAGTATGCTAAAACTTTTTGGAGGTGAACTTAAATTTTGGGGTGACTACATAATCTGTAGTGCGGAAATGACGCAATTGCCTCGCGACAAGAGCGCACATTAGAGGACGCTGAGCAAGGCATGGAACACCTTGGTGCATTACTACTGCTGTTGACTTGTGTGTCACGTTTTCCTTTAACGAAAGGTAAGTGATGGTTTGTAAATATGTGTGGACAGAGGATTATAAATGCATGTGCTAATATGTCTGAATGCATCGCTAGTGTTCACACTTTCCTATTGGACCTCACGTTGCGCGCGGCGCTGTCACGCCATCTGATTGGATCGAACGCCTCGTGCTCTGTCAAACTGATGTTCCGAGTTTCCTCGCGAAATGTAAAGATATTCTCACTTACTAAATTACTGTCAAGCACGTGCACTTTTAAATATACCAAAATAAATATACTATCACTGTATTTATACGCCTGTCCTTGGTATTGTGTCAAAGTTAATTACATAATATAATGTAATATAATATAATATAATATAATATAATATAATATAATATAATATAATATAATGGTTTGACTGGATTGTTTTTCACATTAACATATCGTTAGCCTCAGCATAATTGCCTAAGAAATAATTAATAAAAAAATGATTTAGGCAATTATGCTATGAGGCTAACGATGTTAATATTAAATATATATATATTAATTTTTTAAATTGGTCATTTTTCCATGAATTGTAATCTAGAAATATAAAATGGAAAAATGACCAAATTAAAATGTATCAAACATACACTTAATTAAAACGGAGAAAAATATGTCATCAATATCTGTAAAATAAGTAAATTAGTGAATTTTGCTTTGACGAAGAGTTGCAAAAATAAGGACACAAAAATGTACACAATTAAATTCAACAAATATGTAATATTCTAGTATGTCATTTGTCCTCCATAACTTGAAGTATACTGCACTGACCAAGTTCAGGACAAATATTTACATCTATTAACTGTTTTTACTGTTTAACTCCTGGATGATGACCGCCTTCAGTGTTTGATTTGATGGGGAGTGTTCCTCAAATTGTTTCTTCAAAATCCTCTACAAGTGCCCAATAGAGTTAAGGTCAGGTAAAATAATTGTACAATGAACAATTTTCAATCATTGTCATGTTGAGAAAGTGACCAACAACGCAGGGAATAAGGAGATGGTAGCATCTTCTGTTACAAGATTTTGTATTGATGATATAATGTGTGAATTCATGACTAAGCACAAGTATCCCAACTTGCACCAGAAAATATTTTGTAACTTTCATGAGGAGGGTATACTCAGTTTTGCAATACAACATTTATCCACTTTGATAACAAAATATTATCTTCCTGATTATTACTTAACCCTCTGGGCTTCTTCATTAATGTGTTACACTTGGCTTCCTTTCGTGCAAAAACGTACGAAGCCTTAAAATGTAAAAATCCCCCCCCCCCCCCCCCAGGAAAACCAATGAAATATATTTTTGTTCAATAATATTTTTTTATTATTATTTCGAATTTTTAAAGATTTTTATGATGCTTTGCATTAATTATATAATTTTTATGAGCTATTTTTTCCATTAGAATTTATATATATATATATATATATATATATATATATATATATATATATATATATATATATATATATATATATATATATATATTTATTATTATTATTATTATTATTATTATATATATATTTTTTTTTTATGCAACATTTTAAAAAAAATTCAAGGGAGAAGAGCGCCATCTAGTGGCTTTAAAAATATTTAAATGTGTGTAATGTCCTTTTTTTATTTTTTTTATTCCCATTCGGAAAGAAAAAAATCTAATTACTAAGCAACCACTGAATGGAACAACACAAAATATATATAATTTTAAAGCTTAGGATCTCAGCTTTTTAATGCATCTAATCATTTATTAACTCCTAACGAGTGATGAGTATTCCCTCTAAAACTTAGTGTTCCACCAGCAGGCGCCACCTAGCTGCGAAAATATTCATTACCATATTTAATTTTTTTTTTTTTTGCCTTGATTAAAGGAGAACTTGGTAACTTTTTTAACTTAATAAAACTGTCTAGAAATCATTTGGATGGTTAAACAACCAGTTCTGGTGATATTGGTGACTTTCCCCGCTCCCCCCAGCGTTCCCAGGCGGAAAACCAACCTTGCAACTTGGGGACTAGTCCCGGCAGCGATGTTTTTTTTCCCCAGGATGGTAGGGGAAGACTCATGAATATTCATTAGGGAAGTCATCCCTGATTGGTCTTAACCCCAGTGACGGGTAGGTTTAGGGGTGGGGTTAGGGGTAGGTCATCAGACCAATCAGGGATGACTTCCCCAATGAATATTCATGAGTCTTCCCCTACCATCCTGGGAAAAAAAATATCGCGTCCCGGCAAGATAGAAATAGGAAGTCTCGTGAGAACGAGAACGAGCGCGAAACACGAATTGCTTTATGGCAATTCGACATAAACACACACGCATGTATGATGTATTACCAGATTACCCACCTCGGTAGACATAGCTCCACACGATACAGTTGGCTTGCTCCGATCAAAACAAACGCACATGAGCAGCGGTAGAGAGGGGGAGGAGGCCGCCGCAAGTGAGTTTTTTACGACCGTGTTGTGAAATATACGCCCCCCCCCACAGCTGTAGGGGAGCTCGTGGGGAAAACATGCGACAACAAAAGAGAAAATCAGCGAAGAAGTGACTAGAGTTCGCTAGAGTTGCCGAGTTCTCCTTTAACACAAAGTTGATGTCATTTGAAAGCTTAGTCTGAACTTTACAGTGAATGTATCCACTTTGAAAAAATCTTAAGTATTGCTGAGTTATTTGCTGATAAATAGAATTTATTTTTTTCATAATCTATAAAATAATGTACTGCAATGTGCCAAAAACATACAGCTCATGAAACATTCACAGATCATTGAAAATGGCACTTCATTTTTTACAGCATATTATTACAATTAAAATGAGCCCAAAATGAACATAATCTATTACTTTTATGACAAGATATTCTTCATGGAGAAACAATTGCCCATGAGGGGGCGTCAAAGACTGTACAAAAAGGCTATCTCTGTGTCATATTTGCACTCTTGATGTTTTAGACTAGTGTCACCCCTTCATTGCTGTGCACTTTTTTTCGGCGCCGTGGCTGATTTGAAGTTTGTACCACCAAAAGTTTCTCTGAGTTTTCCTATTTTTTCGTATTTCCCATTCATTTCCTATGGTCGGTCATTTTTGCACGAAGGAAGGTAAGTGTGACTCTTTTTTTTTTTTACGACCCTTTAACATATCTGAATCATCTCCTTGATTTTTTTGTGTGTTCACATAGGTAATATAACAAAAGTCACCAAGTTTCATCCCCCTCCGATAAAGCAAAAAAAAAAAAAAAAAAAAGTAAACGTTTTCGTGCGTTTTTGCACGAAGAAGCCCAGAGGGTTAATATGTCTTCTACGTAAGTTGCTGAATTTGTTAACTTTCAGAGGGGATGTACTAATTTATTCTTAGATGTATATAGATATATAGTTTACCGAACATAAACAACATGGATATTGGCTGTTTCAAATTCAAATAAAAAACCTGTTCATTTGTTATGCCACTTCTATGACATTTACAGTTATTCATTACTTATTTTGTTTTACCAGGTGGGAAATTACTGAAAGGTCTAACAAGTGTGCAAAAAGTAATTTATTATTATAAATAGTTCAAACATTCATTCAATCAATAAAAAATGTCAAGATATTCATAAATTAAAAAGCTTTTATGGGAGAAAACAGAACTGAATTTAAATTTCTGTTGTGTTTTGTATTATCATAAGGTATAGGAAACTCTCATAAAATAAATAATCCAAGGGTCACAACTGGCTGCAACAAACCTTCGTAGCGTAAGCAGTTTGTTGCAACTGGGCATAAGTTTTGTGTAAGTTTATTGTAACAAGAACATAAGTCATAAAGAAAACTTTTAGATTTTTCTCTGAAGATGTTTGCGTTATATACATGCAATAGGATTAAAATGTAAAATTACATTTCAGGACAGGATAAAAATTAGCATAAAATAGCTTGCGCTGTTTTTTTATTTTTATTTTTTTGTTTATATATTATTGCCAGATGTTGCAGTTTGGTAACTGACAATACAGTAAATTGCCAAAAGTGCAAGAAATGTCCCAGATTACCCTAATTCACCTAGCCTACTTGCACAATTTTACTAAATGTTGTCTTAGAGAATTTGATCTTTTTTCTGTGATCGTCTTAAGCTATTCAAATTTCAAACTGTCCTCTTTCATCTTTCAGAACTGAAGAACAGCTTTTATTTTCGCAGGTTTTCCAAAGTTTGTGTGTAATAATGGCAGATATGTGCCTGTGAATCAGCGCTGTGATGGTGTGGACCACTGTGGCGACGGAAGCGATGAGATCTCCTGTTTGAACTGCACTAGTGGCTCCTTCCACTGTGTGGCAGCAGCGCAATGCGTTTCTGCCCGCAGCATTTGTAATGGAAAGCTGGACTGCTCAGATGGAGCAGATGAACAGTTAGACGCATGCGCATCGCTATCTAAACCACAGACATGCGCCAGGTCAGAGTTCAGATGTGCTAATGGACACTGTGTGCCCAGTTCATGGAGGTGTGACCACTCCCCTGACTGTGAAGATCGCAGCGATGAAGAGAACTGTGGTGAGATGCATTTTTATTTCTGCCGTATACATACAGCTTTGTTATTTTTATTATATATATTAATAAAAAATAGTATTCCACCACTGATTAAAATGTTGGAGTTTATAATATTTTATATTGAGTTTTTGAAAGAAGTCTTTTATGCTCACAAAAACTGCATTTATTTGATCAATTAAAAACAGTAATATTGTGAAATACTATAATTTATTACAATTTAAAATAACTGTTTCCTATGTTAATATATTTTGAAAGCTGAATTTTCAGCATCATTACTCCAGTCTTCAGTGTCACATGATCCTTCAGAAATCATTCTAATACGCTGATTTATTTATACTAAAATAACACTGGTCTTTGCTGAATAAAAGTGTTAATTTCTTTAAAAATAGACTATGATATGTAATGTAGACCAGTACGAAAAGTGCTTTATGAAAGAAGCTTCATTTTTTTTTTTTATGAATGTTCTAATGAACTATGTTCGATGAACTAATTCTCTAATTCCTTAAGCACTTAAACATTATTAATAATGTACATGCATCATTCTCCATACTTTTATCATAATGTAAGAAACCAAATATGATATGTTCATACAGTAAAGGAAAACTACACAACAGTTTTTTCATTTATAAATGTAGAAATCTTGGCTGGTGAGGGTCTATGTTGCCGTGTTGACCTGTTCTGTTGATTGTTCTTCTCTTTAACAGACACCTCGTCTCATTTTGCAGAAATTTTAAGAAAAAAACTTGGGAATACATTTAGAAACCTCATAATTCACTTTTTGTCTTTCTTTCACTCTCTATTTCTGTCTTTGTGTAGATCAAAACGAATGTGAGATCGATAACGGCGGATGTTCTCACATGTGTATTGATCTGCCATTTGGCTTTATGTGTGACTGCCCCAGTGGAATGAGGCTGGTCACGGACACACACTGCGAGGGTGAGAAATGATTCACACAGGTTAACTGGAGAAATGACTTTATGTGATCCAGTGCATTCAATGTTACTCTAGAAACGTCATTGTAGAAATGCTTTATTTACTGTCAGAGCAATAACAGGGTGGTTCCCTAGCTATAACAAGTAGTATTCAACAGCTTATTTGATCTAAACATTTCCTCCCCTGTGAAGTGACCCACTCCTCCATGTCAAATTAAATCTTTTTTTTGCAGTTTTAATGCAGGGAAACTTACTTATTACGCTTTTTTCACCAAACCTATAAAATTAGCTAAACTAGTAATCCTTCTCTCTTTGGTTATGCCAATAATCATGGTTGACCTTTTTTTTTAGTATTAATAGGTTTAACTTTTCACTTTTAGATGTGGACCACTGTCTTGATTCGGATGTGTGTGATCAAATTTGCGGCAGTTTCGATGGATCTCCTGCGTGTGAATGTCAGGATGGGTATGAACTGACCGCCGGGACTGGACAGTGCAAAGCTACAGGTGAGAGGATCATTTAAATATAATTGTCCTGTAAAGATGCTAAATATTTTGCATGTGTAGTGTATCAGTGATAATTTGATATTATTTATGATAATTTTATATTTTTTCCTTTATAGTGTCCTTGTTATAGTGTAATTATACAGTTAAGTACTGAGTAACATTAATTAACAACATGCACTTACTATAGGGTTTGGATTAGATGCTTGTAGTTATGATCACATTTTTTTTTTTACTGTAGCCATTACATTAATGTGTAATGAGGACACTATAAAATAAAACGTAACCTTATTTATATACTATTAGACTACCATTCAAAAGTAAGATTTCTTTTAAAGAAATGTAATACTTTTATTCAGCAAGCATGCATTAAATAATCAAAAGTGACAATACAAATTCTAAGAGATTTGTATTTCAAATAAATGACGATAAAAAAATTGATCACAGTTTATCATCAGCAGTTCAGCACATGATTTCAACCTTGATAAAAATCAGATATGTTTCTTGAGCAACAAATCAGCATATTAGAATGATTTCTGAATGATCATGTGACACTAAAGACTGGAATAATGATGCTGAAAATTCGGCTACCATCACAGGATGAATTAAAATTTAAAATATATTGAAATATAAAATAGTTATTTTAAAATTGTAATTATATAATTTCACAATATTTCAGTTTTTACTGTAATTTTAAACAAATAATTGCAGCTTTTGTTACCATAAGAGACTTTGTAGGAGCCATAAGGCTATTAATAATGTTACTTAATGTCACGGCTGTATGTAACTAGGGTCTGTACTTCCCCCTGGGGGAAAGGGAAAGAATTGCACCCCTTTTGGGAACTTCCTGTAGGTAGCCATCTTAAACAGGAAGTGATGTGGCAAGGGCTGAGGGGAAGGGAGACAGTTTTTTGACCTACATTTCACCACACTGTTTGTTTTTGAATTAAGAGTTTTGTTTCCAAGTTTTCACCTTTTTGTTACAAAAAATTTCAAGTCTGGTTAAAACAGGTGTAGCGTCAAACATACTTTCCCTCACGGAAGTGGCTTAAGAAGGAAGCCTACAGACTTCTTTCAAAACAATAAAAAAAATCTTACGACCCCAAACTTTTGAATGGTTGTGTTGTGTATATTATTTCTTAAAATTTTGTATTGGCTTATATGTTTTCTGTTTTCATTTTATTTTTATCTTAAGTTTTGTAATTTTGTACGGATCCCCTAAAGGGATATGGTGGTGGCGGGAAAAAAATATGAGATGGGAGAAAAAATAATAAGTCAATGCTTTTGCGTTCTCTCGCAAATGTTTTGTGTTCCCCTGAAAAACTTTGTGAGCGAACTCACTCAAGGTTTCTCAGGGGAACACAAAAGCATTGACAAATAACTTTTCCTCCATCTCCATTCCTTCCTTTAAGGGATCTGTAATTTTGGTTTGTTTGTTTGTCATTTTTATAAATTTTATATATCTATTTAGCTGTCATTTTTTTTAGTTTTAATTTCGATTTTAAAATCTAGTAATCAAATATTTGTATTTCATTTCAGTTAATAATTTTTTTAAATAGTTTGAATTAACAGTAACAACATTGATTCGGGTGAGCGATTGGTCTTGTACAGGTGCTGTTGGTCATGTGGTGGTCAGCACTCATGAGGGTGTTATGTGGATGGACCTCAGCGGCTCTGAGCAAAGAAACATCACGTATAAAAGTGTCTCGGAAGGACCTGTTACAGCACTTAATGCAAATAACATGCTATACTGGACCAGTCCAGAGAATGACGTCATCTACAGGTGCAGCACCATATTGATTAAATAGAAAATGAATATGCTATTCATACATTTGATCACAAAACACACAATTTAAGCCAGTTTATGTCTATTTCAGAATGTCTTTAGATGCCAGTGACCATAGACCAGCTGTGTTGTTAAACGCCTCCATAGGTGTTCAGGGATTGGCGGTGGACTGGATCCATGAGCTTTTGTACTGGGTCAGCACCAGTACTCATGCTTTACACGTGGCCTCTCTGAATGACTCCAAACAAAGGCAGCTTGTGTCTGGACTCTCCAGACCTACTGCAGTTGCTGTCCAGCCACTGCTAGGGTAAAATACTGTCTTCTTCTCTATATAAATCACTTATCCCCGGTTTCACAGGCAGGGCTTAGATTAAGCCAATAGCAGGGGCCTCATTTATAAATGTTGCGTACGCACAAAAGAAGGCGTATGCCGCTCTCTACGCAATAATTGGTATTTATAAAAAGCTAACTTGACGGGAAAATGTGCGGCCCTTCACGCAAACTCTGACCTAGGCGTACGCACAAAAATGGGTGAAATGGCGACACCGTCAGCAAATGGAAGAAACATGTGAAAGTGTGCAACTGTAGGCCGTTGTGTAAAAGAAATGGCAATACTGCCTCTCATAAATAACATGAAGACTTCATAAAGCAAGTCTTACAATTAACAGCCTACACGAACACCCGTTTGATTCATCTGCAGTGTGAAATATGTTCTGCAATAATATTGGCATGTTATGCAATTCATCCTCATAACACATCTGTAGCTTGTCAGATGCAATCAAATGGATGGTAATAAAATGCCATGATGCCATCACAATGCGTAATGATGCAAGTGGCTGGCTCTTAGAAGATGTGGCAAATGATGAATATTAACTTGTGGGCGTTTCACGGACTATTTATGGTCAACTATGGGCGTGACATGAAGCCGCAAAGCTGCACTACATTTAAAATTGATTGTGATTTGTTAAGGGAAAACTGCGTAGGATGTGCGTACGCACAGGTTTTTTATGTTTCATCCGTACGCCACTTCTGACGCAAATCCTACGCAAAGTTTTATAAATGAGGCCCCAGGTCTTAGTTCAGTTAGGACATTTAAGTAGCTTGTATAAATGTGCCTTAGAAAAAAAATTCTGGTGTGCATCTTGAGACAAAACAATGCCACTGATTTATTTTGTCAGTGCAAGTTGTTTAGGTTAAAATAGGTCAAACATGCATTTTAGGCTTAAGCCTTGTCTGTGAATCCGGGCAAAAGTTGCATAAATGTGAACCAGAAAGAAAAAACAACTCTGCTGGAAAAGAATGTAGGACAGGACTTTATTCAAATCATAGGAATTTGAGAAATATGGTGGATGGATATTATAGGTCAATATTCTTTTGCTATTCTTCCTTAAATGTCATTTGATATTAATATTAGCAACTCCTCAAAATATTACGATGTACCTAGACATACGATGTAATATATTTTATATAAAGACAAGTGCTAATATTTTGATTTATAATAAGAATAAAGAATAATGTCATTGTGATGAATTGTGCACAATAACATTTATTCATGAAAGATATGGTCAATATTGATCATGTTGTCTTTAAAGGTATACTCCACCCAATATTGAAAATTCTCTCATCATTTACTCACCCTCACATCACGCAATATTTAGTACATCTTGTTTTTCCTGGTTATCTTAACTCTTACACAAACAATGTGACCAAATAACCAGGAAGAAGCAGAGGAGTGTTTATTTAAACACAATGCAACCAGAGAACACAGGGGAATAACACACTGGCCAAAACAAAGATCGAAGCAGTAGCACTCTGAGAATCACAAATCTAACAATCGTCATTGAGGTTAACATCCACAAGACAACTACACCATTCTTGTTCACCTATTGATTCCCTCTGATTTTAGGTAGAAGTTATGGGTTGGGATAGGGTTAGGAGGACTATGTTTTTGGACACACATTGTGAAGAAATTGGCGCAAGAAGTAATACAGAAGTTGACTGTCACTTCGAAAAACAATTACAAAACTGCCATGAATTTGCATATACTGTAAATACAATCTACACAGATGAATAAAAAAGAAAGAAAAAATGAATGTCTTTGCTATTTCAAAAATCTTAAATGCATTAAATAACATTTTAATAGCTTTATTTGTTTGTACTCTCCATAATAGGAACTAATTCTCTAATTCCTTAAGCACTTAAACATTATTAATAATGTACATGCCTCATTCTCCATACTTTTATCATAATGTAAGAAACCAAATATGATATGTTCATACAGTAAAGGAAAACTACACAACAGTTTTTTCATTTATAAATGTAGAAATCTTGGCTGGTGAGGGTCTATGTTGCCGTGTTGACCTGTTCTGTTGATTGTTCTTCTCTTTAACAGACACCTCGTCTCATTTTGCAGAAATTTTAAGAAAAAAACTTGGGAATACATTTAGAAACCTCCCACAATTACCTCTTATCATCTCGACAGTGCTAGAGGAGGAACAAGGAAATAGCCACACCTAAATAAGTAGGAGCTTCCTTCTCACGAATCTTTAACATGGAAGTTATTCAAAGCAGTTTTGTAAATTAAGGCCCTGTTTACACGAGAACGCTCGCGGGTGAAAACGTAAAAATATTTTATCAGATGTGCCTTTCGTTTAGACGGCGACGGCGTTGGCGTTTTCGGGGCTTAAAAACGCAAAAAAGTGTAACCCCTCCAGAGTGGAAATCTTAAAAACGCTCCACCGTCGCGTTTCCGTCTAAATGGTAAAAACGCAAAAAATTGCTAGACAGTGAAGGCACCGATCAGTGCTTCACATTGCCGCCTGGAGTGCATACTACATTGAATTTCACACACTTTTGCGTCACCATATGCACGCAGATTTCCCCCCGGTAACGCTCGTCTAAACGCAGAATAAAAAGTGATCACTTTTGCTTTTTCTCTTCAGATCGTTTCCGTGTAAACGTAGCCTAAGAGAAAGGGAAAAACCTGAGGAACTGGATATCAATTCAATTAATTGCTGACTGAACTTGACAAGCATGATTTAAAAAAAACAAGAAGGAATTGTAACATCAGCCAGCTGGTTTATCAAAGCTCCTCTCTCTTCAATTTCCTCCTATTTTAATTGCCTGAAGCAACAATAAGATAATCGAGATTAACAGAGATTGAGCAACTTTATCTGACACCTCATGAATCCACATTTGACAGTTGCCTGGAAGCTATGGTTTATAGTTTAAAAAGTTTAAAATATTAGTATTTTTCTCACACACACCTATCTTTCACTTCAGAAGACATTATAGCCGCGTTTCCATTACCCTTCAAATTTCGCAAATTGAAATGAAGCCCAATAGAAACGCGTTAATTTTGCAAAAGAAGTTTTTATGCTCGCATGAGGTGGTTTTTCAACCAATACGAAAAAGGAGTATTTTGCAAAACTGTAATGGAAACAGTTTTTTCACATTTACAGGTCACCTGGCTTACGTAAAAGTCGATCATTCTTTAAAGATAATGCAGTATGTTTGGACAGAAGACGAGACAAGAGTTTTTTATTAAACTCATAAAAGACAAAAGAATTACGGAAATACTGGATTCTAGACAACAAAGTAATGCCACAATTTATCAAGACCTTGAAGCAGATAGGAGGGAGAAACACACAGAAACACCTCATACGTGCCGCTCACAAGTATAAGGGGCTTTTCTTGCCATTAATGCTTGGATAACACGCCTACGTCTCCTTCGATTAAAAATAATGGCTAGTGCGGTGGCTGCAATATACGTAAACCTACCAACATCTGTTGCCATGATTTTTGGAATGACTTCTCACACACACACACACACACACACACACACACACAAAAATGTTTCAGTCGCATAACATCGTTTTTTTTTATCGACATATAGAAAATATTGCAAAAGTTTTGCGCAAAATTGTAATGGAATCGTGGCTACTGATTCCTCAACTAAGGTGTTATGAATTATCGTTGTGTTCATTTTGCATGGTTTTTGAAGCGTCAGCTTTGAGCGGCCCATCCACTTCCATTATATGGACTCACAGAAATGTATTAGTTTTCTACACATCTTTGTTTGTGTTCCTTAGATTGTTTGAATTAGTTTGTGTTCTAAACCTGTTTTTCTTCCATAGGTATCTGTTCTGGGCAGAGAGTGGGGTGTCTCCCAGAATTGAGCGAGCCAGTTTGGATGGGACAAGCAGAATAACATTGATAAATTCATCCATACGTTCCCCTGCCGCAATCTCTCTAGGTTAGACTTCTCTGTTACACTTTACAAAAAGGTCCCATTAATTAATGTTTGTTAATGCATTAACTTAAATTAACCAACAGTGAGAAGTAGCCTACATTTGTTAGTTATTATTAATCTTTGTTTGTTTCTTAATATAAATACAACTGTTCGTTGTTAGTTAATTTATTATTATTTGTTATTTTATTTATTATTATTAATTATATATTAGTGTAAAGTGTTCTCATGAGCAATTTAGTTGTGAGATCCAGCCTGCTCATTTTACTTAATTACTTTTTGTACCAAGATTTTTATTTTATATAAATGAAACCAAACTCATCTAGCCTGGTTAAAACCAGACCATTCTCAGTAGTAACTGAGTTATGGTTTGGCAAAGCTTCTTTAATAACTCATTTCCAAAGGGGCGTCAACTGCAACTGGATAGACCTAAAACCAATCAGAGCGATCGTCATCGTGTAAAGCCATATGCTACGTCCCAATTCGCCTTACGCCATAAAAGTATGTAACGTTACTCTTTTTGTGAAGAAAATGTATTTACTTTTGAATGTGTAGCAAAAAAGTAGGCAAGCTTTGGGACAGAATAGTTCGTCATCTTTATCGGACGAATCTGTCGCGTGCGTCCTGTCACGTAAACTGCCCTGGCAATCATCTTGTCACAGTTAAAATCCTCTATTAAATCGAATTTAATTTCTTACCGTTTCGGACATCGCTCAAATGCCTCTGGGCGCAATTGGATAGACCTAAAACCAATCAGAGCGATCGTCATTGTGTAAAGCCCGCCTCAACGTTTCTGATTGGTGCCGCGATTTCGACGGCATGGAAATGGACTTGAATGAGCCCTTTGCCAGACTACTTGCAGAGCAAATCTAAATTTGCCGGAAGTTGTCTGGGTTTTCCCAGGCTAAAACTCATCCTTAAAGAGGTCATGAATTTTGAGGTCACATTTTTTATAATGTTCTCTGAGGTCCACTTATAATGTTATCAAGATTACATAAAAAACATTGTAATTTAGAAGTAATAAGAAATTTTCTTTTCTGTTTTGATGTGTGCATCGTATTCAAGACTTGGAAGTAAACAACACCCACCGCTATGAGTGGATAGCAGTTTTGCACATTAAAATAATTTTCAACATTTCTGCCATTACACGTGTTGAATTGTTTTGAAAACTTCCAATATTGAAAATATATTGCATAGTTGAACATTTGCCAACAATTTGAAACAACGTATTACATATGCTCATAGCCTGTCTTGGTTGTGTCAAATAAAGTTTATTAGCCACTTGAAGTTACCATAGTTATAATTGACAAAGGATGACTTGCGGTGTTTCATGAAAACTGAATTATGAATGAATGTACCATTGTTTTTCGTTCTTATAGGTTATTCATAGTTCATAATTTTCGATAAAGTAAAAAAAAAAATTAATTGTCATTTGCCGTGTCGTGTTTCAATAAAGTGAAACTCATTGTAATGTCTTACTGATGACTAAACAGAAGATGTCGCTCACTGACGCTTTTATTCAGTATTACAGCGAATGGTTTTTAAGCCTCTTAACATCCTTGATGTGTCATTACAAGTGCACAGGTCATGTGAGTGATTCCTTCTGAGTGAACACGAGTGAATCTGACTGCAGTAGATGTGAAAGAAATGTATAAAAATGATGTTATTTCAGCCAGCGCAAATACCTGTGTTTACATCCTGTTTTTCGGTTGAAGTCCAAAGTAGTCGATTGCCGAGTTCACGTGCATAGGTTTAGTTACCTATGATCACGCGCGTGAACTCGGCAATCGATTACTTTGGACTTAAACTGAGAACAGGATGTAAACAGGTATTTGCGCTGGCTTAAATAACATCATTTTTATACGTATCTTTCACATCTACTGCAGTCAGATTCACTCGTGTTCACTCTGAAGGAATCACTCACATGACCTGTGCACTTGACACAATGACACATCAAGGATGTTAAGAGGCTAAAAGCAGGTTTAGTATTTGCCCCATTGAAGTCAACAGGGTGCAAATTTTAAAAATAGAATAACTCGGTGTAGGCAACACCGATTTTTGTCGTTGTTCTCTGTATTGACAGCACTCCAAATGTACAAAAAAATTAGCTCAATGTTAAAATTGACCAGAGTTCTCCTTTAAAGGTTATGTTTTATAGTAGAATCACTTCTTATGTCAAAAGATCAAGGAAAATCTTTTTTTTTTTTATGACCCCTTTAAACTAATCCATTAATCAAACAAGAACAACTAGATAAGAGTTAGAAAACAAGATAAGACAAGATAGGAGTTTGATAAAAGATTAACTGTCATCTATTTTGGTCAAGTTAAAGTTAATAAATAAGCTGATAGATATAATCTTTCTTTCTTCATTAAGATATCCCTCGTGGTCTGCTGTACTGGGCAGACTCAGGTCTGCGCACAATATCAAGGGTTGCATTTGATGGACAACATAGAAAGATGGTTGTAGAGTCTAATGGTTATCTGGATCAACCATTTGGACTGGCCGTATTTGAGGTACATAATACATTGCATGCAATTTCACTACAAATGTCCACAGTTGATTTAATAACGGCAATAAAATGAAAACACACCCGTGACACTCTATAATGTTTCATATTATCCATATTCACATATTATGTGTTTTGATTTTTATGGAAAATTAATATTATAAAATATATAATGGCATTGATAATGGAGTAGGACTGAATTTCTGATGTATATGCCCTGCAGAGTCGAGTGTACTGGAGTGACCAATTTACCAGATCCATCTGCAGTGCAGACAAACACAACGGCAATATGCTCCAGGTGTCTCAGAGACTCGGATCCGTTACACCCGCTGGGCTGGTCATCCTTCAGCCACTGTTACAGCCTGCAGGTAGACAAAAATCTTTACACTGTTAGTGGCCAAAAGTGATGTCCGGCCTAGAAAAATTGATATCTTCAGATTCTTCACCTTTTGTTTAGATAACATTAAAAATGTTTTTAAGATTTTGCAAGTATATTGCATAGTTGTGCTTGGGGTCAATTGTTTTATATGTGATAATGCAATGAAACATGCCAACTTGTGTGGATATTGTTTTTGGCCAGGCTGTCAAATAAAGAAATTATGAATGCATGCGAAGATTAGAGAACCAACGAAATATTAACTTTTTCATAATCTTCACAAAAATGTAATGCCCCCCAGAATACTTTGTGTGTATATCTTAACATGCAATATATCAAAAGTCAGTTGAGGCTGATCAGGACCGCGATACGAAGCGGAGGGCTCTTAAATAAGCCTGAAGGGGTTGTATTCGCTATAACAACCGCCTCACTCTACATTATCCCTTACTTAACAAATTAAATCTTATTGGAAACTGTTACCACTAGTAGTGCTGGTTTACAGTACTTCTTCCTGCTCTGTTTTAATGCTCATGGGTAGCCTAAATGGGTTCCATTCGGACCTTAACATTAAGTATTTTACTGTTATGTCAACAAGATCCAACAAGACATTTTCACCTGGCTAGACCAAATGTTTAGATCTGTTGTGGTATTTGCGCAAATTAGCACATACGTAATTAGATTATGCACCGTTTGTCCATATTAACAAACAATTTAAAAAAACTTGTAATACATTTTTTGTTTGTCTTGATGTAAGTAATCAACTCAGTAATTTTCATGGTGATATCTAAAGGTTAAAAATTTTACCCTATTCACGTAAGAAAAGGAATAGGCGTATGAATAGGCTATATTTGGGTCTTTTTCGAAACTTTCCCCTAATGGGATTCTTTTGGACTTGTTTTTCCCTACTCAGGACATATTGAGGATACAAAATCAGTTGAGTTTGCTTCTATTGCAATTTGTTCAACCTTTGTTCATAATTAAAAATTAAAAAACTGGACTAACAAGGATGTGGTTAACAAATGCTGTAAAAATATATTGCTCAATGTTAGTTCATGTTAACAAATGAGTCCTTTATTATAAAGTGTTACTCTGCTGGTTTTAAGTGTGACATTTCTTTAAATAAAAGTCTGAATTTATGTTTTCCATTATCTTAAAAATGCCAACCTCAAATGACACATATGAACTTATTCAGTAGTGTTTGAAAAAAGCATCCCAGGATGCAATTTACAACTTTAGTTTCATAGAGAACATAAAGAGTATGCAGATTTGTGTACGATTTTTTTTTTTTGGTCACTAAAGAATTCTTACTTCCATTTAGTTTTGATGATTTTTATTCTGAAATGTGACAAATAGTAATAAAACAGAGTTTATTACAACAAATTCAAAAGAATTTGTGGTTTTTCGCATTAGCTACAAAACCAAAACATGCTTTGAATTTACTGACATTTCTAATACATAGAAATTCAATATTTTTCAATGTGTTGATGTGTTTGTATCTGTGTGTTTGCACATGCAACTTCAGGTCATGCTGTATGCGGTATCTCTGGAGAGGTTTGTTTGTCAGTCTGCGTCGCAGATCTCTTCTCTAAAAAACCTCAATTAATTTGCTCTGACCCACAACAGACTAACTTTGGTACGTGAGAATTTGTGTCTGTGTACATTAGTGGTTAACCTCATAATCCCAGGTTCTTCTTAGTTACTGAGTGGGGTACAATTTACTGTTTAGTAGACCATATCTTGCTTATCTTGCTTATTTTGCTCTTTTGTTAGGTAAGCACCTGCTATGTCAAACACAATGTTCTGGTAACATTTGATGCTGTAGTTGTTACAAGTTGCTTAACCCACAAGTTAGGCTAACTCTAACCGTAAAGTGACATGTACTTTCCGAAATGCTGCATTTGATTTGTCGTCATACCTTTGCTGTGAAAACCACTTCTGCTTTTTTTTCTTTTCTTTGCAACCGTGTCTTGTGTGCATTTAATTTTGTACAAGCCTTGTTTATTTGTTTTGCTTTAAAGTACTGGTTCTAACCTGTGATTTTTAAAAACTGACTTTAAATGTTTTAAAATGATGGCAAAATGCATGGATCTGATAAAATACTGAATGATAAAATACTGAATACTGAAAGGAAAATACCGGTTTATAATCTGGTTTCTAATTGTTAATTTGTGAGATTTTTTTTATTCAATTATCTACAGTCTTCTGCAATGCTCTCCAGATCTCGTGAAGCACTACAGTGCGCTGGGAGAACCAAATAAGAGGGACAGAGACCAGAGGACTAGATACTCAGTTGATTCTCAGTTGGAAAATGGAGGATATTCTTATTAATACATAAACAGGATATCATCCTTTGACTTCTGTTAGTTGTGTACTCACCTAACCAATTACTGGAAAAGAGTCTCATACAAAAGCAAAACTTGAGATCAGAAGCAGGATGACTGAGACTAATTGTTTATTTTTTCTAAATGGTTTTATGTAGCAGAATTGTGAAGGGTATAACTTTTCTTTTTCTTTTTTACTATGCCTTTTTTTTCTCAAGTCAGTTTTATTTATATAGCGCTGTTCACAACACACATTGTTTTAAATGAGCTTAACAGGCATCCATGGTGTTAATGTTTATAATGTCTGAACACGTTAGTGTCCACATTTAGCAGTTCAGATTTTGAAATGTGCCTGGCTTCAACTAAGTGGCAAATACATTTGTGGCACATGACAGTAGAATTTGATTGAATGCACAGCCTTCCGTTTCAAGAACAAAAATAGAAAGTGTTTCTTCCTTCCTCTTAGATTTCTTCCCCTTTCTTTTAGTTTGAATTTCTTTTTTACTTTTCCTTTTCAGACAAGGATCTATTGCGGTCGAGAACAGGAACCCCACTTCCTGATTCAGCATTTTCCTGGATTCTGTCTTTGACTGGTTGGTTCAACTTCTCTGTTGCAGCCTTAAGGGGCCCTATCATGCTTTTTTATGAAGTCTTGATTTTGTTTTTGGGGTGTACTAGAATATGCTTTCACGCGTGATTATCCAAAAAACACATTATTTTTACATATTTTACATTATTACAGCGCCTCTTTCCCCAGTCTGTCTCGAACGCTCCATGTAGTTCCTGTTTCGATGAAGCTGAAATATGAAATGTGCTGTGATTGGTTAGCTGGCTCAGTGTATTGTGTTTGGCACTGCTTAGTGCATGTTCAGGAAATGTAACTTCCCTTACCGTAACTGAATTTCATCTGCTCAGGTGTAAATATTAAAGGAATAGTTCACTTCAATATGAAATCATTTACTGAGGGTGTCAAGTTGTTTCAAACCTGTATGAATTTCTTCTGCTGAACACAAAGGAAGATATTTTGAAGAATGTCGGTAACCAGACAGTGAGGTGCCCCATTAACACAAAACCATGGTTAATTTTTCTAAGTGGTGGTGAACAGCCTTATAAAAGTGAAAGCTTACAAAAGCTATACGGTTAACACTATATCAGCACTAATGTTGGCTAGCAGGCGAGCAGAGCCAAACAGCTTTGCCCTTTGTTTACATCGTAGAAACAACATAAAACTTGTAATTGTTAATAGAAAATGCAACTGAAAATGATTTGTCGAATTTAATAAAAAAAATTGCACACAATTGATTTTAGCTACATTTAAACAAAGTTCAAGTTCAACTTAATGCATTTGTTTAAACGTACAGTATGGCATTTTTCGCCACTAGGGGTCGCTAACCTATTTACAATAACAAAGGCGTAGATTGATGACGCAACATTTGCTAAGAATTATGGATCTTGTCGTCAACGTCAAGCCGACCGATCTAATAATGTTTATGGATGACTAAATACATCAATGTTTTTATCATGACTGTGATATGAAGCAGTTCGGGATTGCTAAGAGACAGCTACCAGCTCCAAACGCGACGCAGGTCCCGTGGATATAAAAGGAATATGGACATTTTATTCTACCGAACTACACGCAGAATTACTACTCACAGGTCAGTTTATTAGACAAATTAAACTAGTGAGGTAACGCAGCGCTGTTTCACTTGGTCTAACATTACACTAGCACACTAAACTGCATTTGAATGTGTTGAAATGTATGTGTTAGTCTGTCTGTATGAGACTAGCAGTAAACTAGATCAACATTAGAATAACATACAGATCATATTCTGACATTTTATCATTGTTGAACTATATAACATTGATTAGTTTTATGTAAATGTGCTCACCTGTTTAATAAAGTACATGTAGGAGCGGTCGAAGTCTCAGACGTGGAGCTCTCGTTTATATACTGTTATATACCGTCTATGGGAGCTCTCGGCATCTCGAAAACACCGCGCTGATATTGATTCTCGTTTTAGTTCTCCTTTTTTTATCCAAAGTCTGCTTGCCATGGTCCATAATGTTTGAACGAAACAACAACAGCGTGCAGATAGACATTGCGAACTACAAAGTTGTCCGCGTCAGTCGCTTTGGTTACTCAGACGGCTCTGGTTCATAGCTCTGGTTGCCATGGCAGCACGAGCGGAAACCAGGGACAACGCGGATATGACGCCATTGGCGGCGACAAAACGGAAATAAAGAAATGGGACGTTTCTCGAATTAAATTACATATTTTCCTGGTTTGAAAGTTGTTGGAAACAGTCGGGATAATGTAAGTACACAACTAAAAAATATATAAAACATAGATATAGTGATTTTTGCTATTTTTAAAGCAAAAAAGTTACATATTGTGCCTTTAAATGTAGCTAAAATCAATTGTGTGCAACCACTTACGATAATTTTTTTTATTAAATTCAATGAATCATCTGTCTATGCAAATTAGGACATATTCATATTCAAATTAGGACATATTCATAGTGTGGCGCTCGTGCATATTCAAATTCATTTCAAAAGAAACTTGTAATACAAAAAAAAATACTTTTCATATATACTTTTACTATGTAAAGTTGTATTGTGGTAAAGGAAAAAATTTAGCCTATTTGGATGTATTTTGGGCATATTCGATTAGTGTATAGCTCATTTGCATATTAAAATTCATTTTCAAAGAAACTTGTAATACCAATTTTTTTACTTTTCATGGGTACTTTCATTGCGTAAAGTTTCATTTTGATAGGAGTAAAGGAAAAAAAATAGCCCCATTGGGGTGTATTGTTGCCTGGCCTTATTGACATATCTCGGATTGATGAGAATTTAACATATTTCCTCAACTAGGATTTCTTAGGACTTTTAGTATGTTGTTCTTGACACCTCATAGAAATGATCTAAGCTGCAGAATTTTTTTTTACAATTGGTCTGTCGTAAAACGCTACTTTGCCTGGACTACAGCTCAAATAGGCCTCGTCACCTTTTTTTTTTTTTTTTGCTAATTCCATGGGCAGGGATTAATTAAAAGAGTAACATTTAACTTCTTGAGTAACTGAGTAACTTCATAAAGCCCGGAAAAACCACATTGTAGTTCCTGGAAAGTGGATTCTGTTACATAAAATGTCTTCCTTCTGAAGTGGACTTTGAGCCTTGTAACCTTACAGATCATTTTTATGCTCAAACAGCAACATTACACACTAACTAAAAAAAGTGAAAAAGCATCATAGGACCACTTTAATGCATTCATGATTTTTTTGAGAAATGTCTGGACTGATGTTCCCTTGATAACCTTTATTTGTTCTTTTTTTGTTAGTCATCATCATTTTGCTGTTGGTGGGGGTGGTGCTATGGTGGCAGCGGTCTGAATTCTGTGCCTCTCGTTCTCTTTCTCTTCTTGGAGATGTGACTCTTAAAGAATCCCAGGATCCTCTTCTGTTATCCAAGCTACCTGTGGTACATGAGCATAAAGTAAGAGCCACAATTAGAAACAGTTAGAAACAAAACAATAATTCATTCAAAATGGAATGACCATGAATTGAAATGAATGTATTGCAATTAAAGGGCCAGGCGATAAGCAATATCATCAATAAAACGTACGTCGATAACGATTATAAGCTCTACACATTTTTTCTCAATATGGATTAATAATCTGACAGCCTATCACACAGCAGAAATAAACGCGACAACAGCTAGCTAGTCAGTGCATGTTGCTAATAAGTGATTTCTGCGTGTCTATCCGTGAATGAACGGCATACGGTTTCATCTGATACACAAACTCACAAGTGGTGCTCACTGCAGAGTCAAATGACGTCCAGCTCCACCTCTCTGTGGAGGGATATAGTTGTGTAGGGTTAGGGTGTAGTTGGATATTGCAGTTCCACCTAGCCTAGAAATCTAGACGCACTCTAGCGGCAGCAAAATGTATTTTGCAGCCAGGGTAGTCTAGCAACTCTCCGTTGACTTTCGAGCTGTAAAAACCTAAATTGGGTCAGACCAATCACATCGTGTATAGAGTAGGCGGGGCGGGCTTAACATGATGACGACAGAGTTGCGACGGTTCCCTGCTACTTGAAAACAAAGAATGGCGGCTGCTGGAGAACAGTCTTTCCAATCGGCTTTGGCCGCCACTCTGGAGGACTTGGAGTTAAGTTTTTCTTTGAGAAAAGAGCAAAGAACGGCACTTAAGTCATTCTTAAAAAAGGAAGATGTGTTCTTAGTTTTGCCGGCCAGATTCAAAAGTTGAATCTACCAACTAACGTTAGCTCTGCTGTTGGGAAAACGCTCTGGTTGGTTGAAGCGCTGTCCTATTGCGTGCCGAGTGAATTTGAAAGACAGCCGTTTATCCCGCCCCTCGGATTGAGCCGTGTCTATGGTGAGTTGCCAGACCGAACATCTTGATGTAGGTCTGGCTTGCCAGGCTAAGTTCCACCCATTAGGCCCGAATTACATTCGCTCCTCCTCACTGGATGTCTAGCTAGACTTAAGCTCCACCCATTTGCTCTGCAGTGACAGTGAGCTGCCTCTCCAAACTCACACACGTG